>NW_027328030.1:0-77467 GCF_047675955.1 Chlorocebus sabaeus | reverse complement strand
AACCGGTTTGAGCCTGTCTGGTCTGGTTTGAGAAGGGGAAAAACGGTATGAGCCGTTCTGGCCCCTTTATAGTCCAGTTTGAACCGGTTAAAACTGGTTTCGGCTGGTCTGGTTTGTTTTGAGCAGGTCTAGTCCGGTTTGAGCCTGTCAAAACTGGTTGGAAACGGTCGTGGCCGGTTTGAGCCCGTTTGAGCTGGTCTGGTCTAGTTTTAGCCGATTTGAGCCGGTCTGTTCCTGCTTGAGCCGGTCTGTTCCAGTTTGAGTCCGATTTGAGCCGTTCAAAACCGGTATGAGCTGGTCTGGTACGGTTTGAGTCTGGTTTGAGCCAGTCAAAAAAGCTTTGAGCTGGTCTGGTTCGGTTTGAGTCCGGTTTGAGCCGGTCAAAACCGGTTTGAGCCGGTCTGGCCTGATTTGATCTGGTCAAAACCCGTTTGACTCTGGTTTGAGCCGGGCAAACCTGGTTTGAGCCGTTCTGGTCCGGTTTGATACGGCTTGAGGCAGTCTGGTCTCGTTTGAGCCGGTTCAAACCAGTTTTAGCCGTTCTGGTCCAGTTTGAGTCCGGTTTGAGCCGTTCAAATCCTGGTAGACCCGGGCTGGTCCGTAATGAGACAGTTAAAACCGGTTTGAGCCAGTCTAAGAGCCGGTCGGGTGTGGTTTGATCCGGTTGGAGCCGGTCAAAACATGTTTGAGTCCGTTTTGAGGTGGTCTGGTCCGTTCCGGTTTGAGCCGGTCAAAACCTGTTTGAGACGGTCTGGCCTGGTTTGACCCGGTTTGAGCCGGTCCGGTCAGGTTTTAGTCCGGTTTGAGCCGGTCAAAACCGGATTCAGTCGGTCTGGTTCGTTTTGAGCTGGTCTGGTCCGGTTTGTGCCTGTGAAAACCGATTGGAAAGGGTCTGGGCCGGTTTGAGTCCGGTTTGAGCCGGTCAAAACCGATTTGAGCCGGTCTGGCCTGGTTTGATATGGTCAAAACCCATATGAGTCCGGTTTGAGCCAGTGAAAACCGGTTTGAGATGTTCTGGTCCGGTTTGAGAAGGTTTGAGCCGGTCTGGTCTGGTGTGAGCCGATTTGAGCCCATCTGTTCCTGTTTGAGCCGGTCTGTTCATGTTTGAGTCCGGTTTGAGCCGTTCAAAACCGTTTTGAGCCGGTCTAGTCAGGTTTGAGTCCTTTTTGAGCCAGTCAAAACAGGTTTGAGCCGGTCTGGTCAGGTTAGAGTCCAGTTTGAGCCGGTCAAAACTGGTTGGAGCCCGTCTGGCCTGTTTTGATCTGGTCAAAACCCGTTTGACACTGGTTTGAGCCGGTCAAAACTGGTTTGAACCGTTCTGGTCCGGTTTGATCCGGTTTGGGCCTGTCTGGTCTGGTTTGAGCCGGTTCAAACCGGTTTTAGCTGATCTGGTCCGGTTTGAGTCTGGTTTGAGCCGTTCAAAACCTGGTAGACCCGGTCTGGTCCGTAATGAGACAGTTAAAACCGGTTTGAGCCAGTCTAAGAGCCGGTCGGGTGCGGTTTGATACGGTTGGAGCCGGTCAAAACACGTTTGAGTCCATTTTGAGCCGGTCTGGTCCGTTCTGGTTTGAGCCGGTCAAAACCTGTTTGAGCCAGTCTGCTCCAGTTTGAGTCCGGTTTGAGCCAGTCAAAACAGGTTTGAGCCGGTCTGGTCCGGTTTGAGTCCAGTTTGAGCCGGTCAATACAGGTTTGAGCCGGTCTGGTCCGGTTAGAGTCCAGTTTGAGCCGGTCAAAACCGGTTTCAGCCGGTGTGGCCTGGTTTGATCTGGTCAAAACACGTTTGACTCTGGTTTGAGCCCGTCAAAACTGGTTTGAGCCGTTTTGGTCCGGTTTGAGCCCGGTTTGAGCCGGTCAAAATTGGTTTGAGCCGGTCCGGCCTGGTTTGATCTGGTCAAAACCCGTTTGAGTCCGGATTGAGCCGGTCAAAACCGGTCTGAGCCGGTCTGGTCCGGTTTGTGTCCGGTTTGAGTCCGGTTTGTGCCGGTCTGGTGCAGTTTGAGCCGGTCAAAACCGGTTTGATCCCGTCTCGTGCGGTTTGAGCCAGTCAAATCTGGTTTGAGCCGGTATAATACGGTCAAAACATGTTTGAGCCGGTCTGCTCGGATTTGAGTCCGGTTTGAAGCGCTAAAAACCGGTTTAAGTCCGGTTTGAGCCGGTCTGTTCCGTTCCGGTTTGAGTCCGGTTTAAGCCGATCAAAACCAGTTTGAGCCGGTCTGTTTCAGTTTGAGACGGTCAAAACCGGTTTGAGCCTGTCTAATACGGTCAAAAGAAGTTTGAGATTGTCTGGTCCCTTTTGAGTCCGGTTTCAGCCGTTCAAAACCGGTTTCAGCCGATCTGGTCTGGTTTGAACCTGTTTGAGCAGGTTTGGTCTAGTTTGAGAAGGGAAAACCGGTTTGAGCCGGTCTGGTCCCGTTATAGTCCGGTTTGAGCCGGTTAAAACCGGTTTCAGCTGGTCTGGTTTGTTTTGAGCAGGTCTGATCCGGTTTGAGCCTCTCAAAACCGGTTGGAACCGGTCGGGGCCGGTTTGAGTGCGGTTTGAGCCGGTCCAAACCGGTTCGAGCCCGTGTGGCCTGGTTTGACCCGGTCAAAACACGTATGAGTCCGGATTGAGCCTGTGAAAACCGGTTTGAGATGTTCTGTTCTGGTTTCAGCCAGTTTGAGCTGGTCTGGTGTGGCTTGAGCCAGTTTTAGCCGGTCTCTTCCTGTTTGAGTCCGGTTTAGCAGATTAAAACCGTTTTGAGACGGTCTAGTCCGCTTTAAGTCTGGTTTCAGCCGATCAAAACCGGTTTGAGCCGGTCTGGTCCGGTTTGAGTCCGGTTTGACCCAGTCAAAACAGGTTTGAGCCGATCTGGTCCGGTTTGATCTGGTCAAAACCCGTTTGACTCTGGTTTGAGCCGGTCAAAACTGGTTTGAGCCGTTCTGGTCCGGTTTGATACGGCTTGAGGCAGTCTGGTCTCGTTTGAGCCGGTTCAAACCAGTTTTAGCCGGTCTGGTCTGCTTTGAGTCCTGTTTGAGCCGTTCAAAACCTGGTAGACCCGGTCTGGTCCGTAATGAGACGGTTAAAACCGGTTTGAGCCAGTCTAAGAGCCGGTCGGGTGTGGTTTGATCCGGTTGGAGCTGGTCAAATCATGTTTGAGTCCGTTTTGAGGTGGTCTGGTCCATTCCGGTTTGAGCCGGTCAAAACCTGTTTGAGCCGGTCTGGCCTGGTTTGACCCGGTTTGAGCCGGTCCGGTCAGGTTTGAGTCCGGTTTGAGCCGGTCAAAACCGCATCCAGCCGGTCTGGTTAGTTTTGAGCCGGTCTGGTCCGGTTTGAGCCTGTCAAAACCGATTGGAACCGGTCTGGGCCGGTTTGAGTCCGGTTTGAGCCGGTCACAACCGGTTTGAGCCGGTCTGGCCTGGTTTGATATGGTCAAAACCCATATGAGTCCGGTTTGAGCCAGTGAAACCCGGTTTGAGATGTTCTGGTCCGGTTTGAGAAGGTTTGAGCCGGTCTGGTCTGGTGTGAGCCGATTTGAGCCCATCTGTTCCTGTTTGAGCAGGTCTGTTCCTGTTTGAGTCCGGTTTGAGCCGTTCAAAACCGTTTTGAGCCGGTCTAGTCAGGTTTGAGTCCTTTTTGAGCCAGTCAAAACAGGTTTGAGCCGGTCTGGTCCGGTTAGAGTCCAGTTTGAGCCGGTCAAAACCGGTTTCAGCCGGTGTGGCCTGGTTTGATCTGGTCAAAACACGTTTGACTCTGGTTTGAGCCCGTCAAAACTGGTTTGAGCCGTTTTGGTCCGGTTTGAGCCCGGTTTGAGGAGGTCAAAATTGGTTTGAGCCGGTCCGGCCTGGTTTGATCTGGTCAAAAACCGTTTGATTCCGGATTGAGCCGGTCAAAACCGGTCTGATCCGGTCTGGTCCGGTTTGTGTCCGGTTTGAGTCCGGTTTGTGCCGGTCTGGTGCAGTTTGAGCCGGTCAAAACCGGTTTGAGCCCCTCTCGTGTGGTTTGAGCCAGTCAAATCTGGTTTGAGAAGGTATAATACGGTCAAAACATGTTTGAGCCGGTCTGCTCGGATTTGAGTCCGGTTTGAAGCGCTAAAAACCGGTTTAAGTCCGGTTTGAGCCGGTCTGTTCCGTTCCGGTTTGAGTCCGGTTTAAGCCGATCAAAACCAGTTTGAGCAGGTCTGTTTCAGTTTGAGACGGTCAAAACCGGTTTGAGCCTGTCTAATACGGTCAAAAGAGGTTTGAGATTGTCTGGTCCCTTTTGAGTCCGGTTTCAGCCGTTCAAAACCGGTTTGAGCCGATCTGGTCTGGTTTGAACCAGTTTGAGCAGGTCTGGTCTAGTTTGAGAAGGTGAAAACCGGTTTGAGCCGGTCTGGTCCCGTTATAGTCCGGTTTGAGCCGGTTAAAACCGGTTTCAGCTGGTCTGGTTTGTTTTGAGCAGGTCTGATCCGGTTTGAGCCTCTCAAAACCGGTTGGAACCGGTCGGGGCCGGTTTGAGTCCGGTTTGAGCCGGTCCAAACCGGTTCGAGCCCGTGTGGCCTGGTTTGACCCGGTCAAAACACGTATGAGTCCGGATTGAGCCTGTGAAAACCGCTTTGAGATGTTCTGGTCTGGTTTCAGCCAGTTTGAGCTGGTCTGGTGTGGCTTGAGGCAGTTTTAGCCGGTCTCTTCCTGTTTGAGTCCGGTTTAGCAGTTCAAAACCGTTTTGAGACGGTCTAGTCCGCTTTGAGTCTGGTTTCAGCCGATCAAAACCGGTTTGAGCCGGTCTGGTCCGGTTTGAGTCCGGTTTGACCCAGTCAAAACAGGTTTGAGGCGATCTGGTCCGGTTTGAGTCCGGTTTGAGCCGGTCAAAACTGGTTGGAGCCCGTCTGGACTGTTTTGATCTTGTCAAAACCCGCTTGACACTGGTTTGAGCCGGTCAAAACTGGTTTGAACCGTTCTGGTGCGGTTTGATCCGGTTTGGGCCTGTCTGGTCTGGTTTGAGCCGGTTCAAACCGGTTTTAGCTGGTCTGGTCCGGTTTGAGTCTGGATTGAGCCATTCAAAACCTGGTAGACCCGGTCTGGTCCGTAATGAGACGGTTAAAACCGGTTTGAGCCAGTCTAAGAGCAGATCTGGTGCAGTTTGAAACGGTTGGAGCCGGTCAAAACACGTTTGAGTCCGTTTTGAGCCGGTCTGGTCCGTTCTGGTTTGAGCCGGTCAAAACCTGTTTGAGCCCGTCTGCTCCAGTTTGAGTCTGGTTTGAGCCAGTCAAAACAGGTTTGAGCCGGTCTGGTCCGGTTTGAGTCCGGTTTGAGTCCGGTTTGTTCCGGTCTGGTCCAGTTTGAACCGGTGAAAACCGGTTTGAGACCGTCTCATCCGGTTTGAGCTGGTCAAAACTGGTTTGAGCCAGTCTAATACGGTCAAAACATGTTTGAGCCGGTCTGCTCGGATTTGAGTCCGGTTTGAGGCGGTAAAACCCGGTTTCAGTCCGGTTTGAGCCGGTCTTTTCCGTTCCGGTTTGAGTCCGGTTTAAGCCGATCAAAACCGGTTTGGGCCGGTCTGATTCGGTTTGAGACGGTCAAAAGCGGTTTGAGTCGGGCTAATACGGTCAAAATAGGTTTGAGAGGGTCTGGTCCGGTTTGAGTCTGGTTTCAGCCGTTCAAAACCGGTTTGAGCCGGTCTGGTCTGGTTTGAACCGGTTTGAGCCTGTCTGGTCTGGTTTGAGAAGGGGAAAAACGGTATGAGCTGGTCTGGTCCCGTTATAGTCCGGTTTGAACCGGTTAAAACTGGTTTCAGCTGGTCTCGTTTGTTTTGAGCAGGTCTAGTCCGGTTTGAGCCTGTCAAAACTGGTTGGAAACGGTCGTGGCCGGTTTGAGCCCGTTTGAGCTGGTCTGGTCTAGTTTTAGCCGGTTTGAGCCGGTCTGTTCCTTCTTGAGCCGGTCTGTTCCAGTTTGAGTCCGATTTGAGCCGTTCAAAACCGGTATGAGCCGGTCTGGTACGGTTTGAGTCTGGTTTGAGCCAGTCAAAAAAGCTTTGAGCTGGTCTGGTTCGGTTTGAGTCCGGTTTGAGCCGGTCAAAACCGGTTTGAGCCGGTCTGGACTGATTTGATCTGGTCAAAACCCGTTTGACTCTGGTTTGAGCCGGTCAAAACTGGTTTGAGCCGTTCTGGTCCGGTTTGATACGGCTTGAGGCAGTCTGGTCTCGTTTGAGCCGGTTCAAACCAGTTTTAGCCGTTCTGGTCCAGTTTGAGTCCGGTTTGAGCCGTTCAAATCCTGGTAGACCCGGGCTGGTCCGTAATGAGACAGTTAAAACCGGTTTGAGCCAGTCTAAGAGCCGGTCAGGTGTGGTTTGATCCGGTTGGAGCCGGTCAAATCATGTTTGAGTCCGTTTTGAGGTGGTCTGGTCCGTTCCGGTTTGAGCCGGTCCAAACCTGTTTGAGACGGTCTGGCCTGGTTTGACCCGGTTTGAGCCGGTCCGGTCAGGTTTTAGTCCGGTTTGAGCCGGTCAAAACCGGATTCAGTCGGTCTGGTTCGTTTTGAGCCGGTCTGGTCCGGTTTGAGCCTGTGAAAAAAGATTGGAACCGGTCTGGGCCGGCTTGAGTCCGGTTTGAGCCGGTCAAAACCGATTTGAGCCGGTCTGGCCTGGTTTGATATGGTCAAAACCCATATGAGTCCGGTTTGAGCCAGTGAAAACCAGTTTGAGATGTTCTGGTCCGGTTTGAGAAGGTTTGAGCCGGTCTGGTCTGGTGTGAGCCGATTTGAGCCCATCTGTTCCTGTTTGAGCCGGTCTGTTCATGTTTGAGTCCGGTTTGAGCCGTTCAAAACCGTTTGGAGCCGGTCTAGTCAGGTTTGAGTCCTTTTTGAGCCAGTCAAAACAGGTTTGAGCCGGTCTGGTCAGGTTAGAGTCCAGTTTGAGCCGGTCAAAACTGGTTGGAGCCCGTCTGGCCTGTTTTGATCTGGTCAAAACCCGTTTGACACTGGTTTGAGCCGGTCAAAACTGGTTTGAACCGTTCTGGTCCGGTTTGATCCGGTTTGGGCCTGTCTGGTCTGGTTTGAGCCGGTTCAAACCGGTTTTAGCTGGTCTGGTCCGGTTTGAGTCTGGTTTGAGCCGTTCAAAACCTGGTAGACCCGGTCTGGTCCGTAATGAGACGGTTAAAACCGGTTTGAGCCAGTCTAAGAGCCGGTCGGGTGCGGTTTGATACGGTTGGAGCCGGTCAAAACACGTTTGAGTCCGTTTTGAGCCGGTCTGGTCCGTTCTGGTTTGAGCCGGTCAAAACCTGTTTGAGCCAGTCTGCTCCAGTTTGAGTCCGGTTTGAGCCCGTCAAAACAGGTTTGAGCCGGTCTGGTCCGGTTTGAGTCCAGTTTGAGCCGGTCAATACAGGTTTGAGCCGGTCTGGTCCGGTTAGAGTCCAGTTTGAGCCGGTCAAAACCGGTTTCAGCCGGTGTGGAGTGGTTTGATCTGGTCAAAACACGTTTGACTCTGGTTTGAGCCCGTCAAAACTGGTTTGAGCCGTTTTGGTCCAGTTTGAGCCCGGTTTGAGCCGTTCAAAATTGGTTTGAGCCGGTCCGGCCTGGTTTGATCTGGTCAAAACCCGTTTGAGTCCGGATTGAGCCGGTCAAAACCGGTCTGACCCGGTCTGGTCCGGTTTGTGTCCGGTTTGAGTCCGGTTTGTGCCGGTCTGGTGCAGTTTGAGCCGGTCAAAACCGGTTTGAGCCCGTCTCGTGCGGTTTGAGCCAGTCAAATCTGGTTTGAGCCGGTATAATACGGTCAAAACATGTTTGAGCCGGTCTGCTGGGATTTGAGTCCGGTTTGAAGCGCTAAAAACCGGTTTAAGTCCGGTTTGAGCCGGTCTGTTCCGTTCCGGTTTGAGTCCGGTTTAAGCCGATCAAAACCAGTTTGAGCCGGTCTGTTTCAGTTTGAGACGGTCAAAACCGGTTTGAGCCTGTCTAATACGGTCAAAAGAGGTTTGAGATTGTCTGGTCCCTTTTGAGTCCGGTTTCAGCCGTTCAAAACCGGTTTGAGCCGATCTGGTCTGGTTTGAACCGGTTTGAGCAGGTCTGGTCTAGTTTGAGAAGGTGAAAACCGGTTTGAGCCGGTCTGGTCTCGTTATAGTCCGGTTTGAGCTGGTTAAAACCGGTTTCAGCTGGTCTGGTTTGTTTTGAGCAGGTCTGATACGGTTTGAGCCTCACAAAACCGGTTGGAACCGGTCGGGGCCGGTTTGAGTCCGGTTTGAGCCGGTCCAAACCGGTTCGAGCCCGTGTGGCCTGGTTTGACCCGGTCAAAACACGTATGAGTCCGGATTGAGCCTGTGAAAACCGGTTTGAGATGTTCTGGTCTGGTTTCAGCCAGTTTGAGCTGGTCTGGTGAGGCTTGAGGCAGTTTTAGCCGGTCTCTTCCTGTTTGAGTCCGGTTTAGCAGTTCAAAACCGTTTTGAGACGGTCTAGTCCGCTTTGAGTCTGGTTTCAGCCGATCAAAACCGGTTTGAGCCGGTCTGGTCCGGTTTGAGTCCGGTTTGACCCAGTCAAAACAGGTTTGAGGCGATCTGGTCCGGTTTGAGTCCGGTTTGAGCCGGTCAAAACTGGTTGGAGCCCGTCTGGACTGTTTTGATCTGGTCAAAACCCGCTTGACACTGGTTTGAGCCGGTCAAAACTGGTTTGAACCGTTCTGGTGCGGTTTGATCCGGTTTGGGCCTGTCTGGTCTGGTTTGAGCCGGTTCAAACCGGTTTTAGCTGGTCTGGTCCGGTTTGAGTCTGGATTGAGCCGTTCAAAACCTGGTAGACCCGGTCTGGTCCGTAATGAGACGGTTAAAACCGGTTTGAGCCAGTCTAAGAGCCGGTCGGGTGCGGTTTGATACGGTTGGAGCCGGTCAAAACACGTTTGAGTCCGTTTTGAGCCGGTCTGGTCCGTTCTGGTTCGAGGCGGTCAAAACCTGTTTGAGCCAGTCTGCTCCAGTTTGAGTATGGTTTGAGCCGGTCAAAACCGATTTGAGCCGGTCTGGCCTGGTTTGATATGGTCAAAACCCATATGAGTCCGGTTTGAGCCAGTGAAAACCGGTTTGAGATGTTCTGGTCCGGTTTGAGAAGGTTTGAGCCGGTCTGGTGTGGGGTGAGCCGATTTGAGCCCACCTGTTCCTGTTTGAGCAGGTCTGTTCCTGTTTGAGTCCGGTTTGAGCCGTTCAAAACCGATTTGAGCCGGTCTAATCAGGTTTGAGTCCTTTTTGAGCCAGTCAAAACAGGTTTGAGCCGGTCTGGTCCGGTTAGAGTCCAGTTTGAGCCGGTCAAAACCGGTTTCAGCAGGTGTGGCCTGGTTTGATCTGGTCAAAACACGTTTGACTCTGGTTTGAGCCCGTCAAAACTGGTTTGAGCTGTTTTGGTCCGGTTTGAGCCCGATTTGAGCCGGTCAAAATTGGTTTGAGCCGGTCTGGCCTGGTTTGATCTGGTCAAAACCCGTTTGAGTCCGGATTGAGCCGGTCAAAACCGGTCTGAGCCGGTCTGGTCCGGTTTGTGTCCGGTTTAAGTCCGGTTTGTGCCGGTCTGGTGCAGTTTGAGCCGGTCAAAACCGGTTTGAGCCCGTCTCGTGCGGTTTGAGCCAGTCAAATCTGGTTTGAGCCGGTATAATACGGTCAAAACATGTTTGAGCCGGTCTGCTCGGATTTGAGTCCGGTTTGAAGCGTTAAAAACCGGTTTAAGTCCGGTTTGAGCCGGTCTGTTCCGTTCCGGTTTGAGTCCGGTTTAAGCCGATCAAAACCAGTTTGAGCCGGTCTGTTTCAGTTTGAGACGGTCAAAACCGGTTTGAGCCTGTCTAATACGGTCAAAAGAGGTTTGAGATTGTCTGTTCCCTTTTGAGTCCGGTTTCAGCCGTTCAAAACCGGTTTGAGCCGATCTGGTCTGGTTTGAACCGGTTTGAGCAGGTCTGGTCCAGTTTGAGAAGGTGAAAACCGGTTTGAGCCGGTCTGGTCTCGTTATAGTCCGGTTTGAGCCGGTTAAAACCGTTTTCAGATGGTCTGGTTTGTTTTGAGCAGGTCTGATCCGGTTTGAGCCTCTCAAAACCGGTTGGAACCGGTCGGGGCCGGTTTGAGTCCGGTTTGAGCCGGTCCAAACCGGTTCGAGCCCGTGTGGCCTGGTTTGACACGGTCAAAGCACGTATGAGTCCGGATTGAGCCTGTGAAAACCGGTTTGAGATGTTCTGGTCTGGTTTCAGCCAGTTTGAGCTGGTCTGGTGTGGCTTGAGCCAGTTTTAGCCGGTCTCTTCCTGTTTGAGTCCGGTTTAGCAGTTCAAAACCGTTTTGAGACGGTCTAGTCCGCTTTGAGTCTGGTTTCAGCCGATCAAAACCGGTTTGAGCCGGTCTGGTCCGGTTTGAGTCCGGTTTGACCCAGTCAAAACAGGTTTGAGCCGATCTGGTCCGGTTTGAGTCCGGTTTGAGCCGGTCAAAACTGGTTGGAGCCCGTCTGGCCTGTTTTGATCTGGTCAAAACCCGTTTGACACTGGTTTGAGCCGGTCAAAACTGGTTTGAAAAGTTCTGGTCCGGTTTGATCCGGTTTGGGCCTGTCTGGTCTGGTTTGAGCCGGTTCAAACCGGTTTTAGCTGGTCTGGTCCGGTTTGAGTCTGGTTTGAGCCGTTCAAAACCTGGTAGACCCGGTCTGGTCCGTAATGAGACAGTTAAAACCGGTTTGAGCCAGTCTAAGAGCAGATCTGGTGCGGTTTGATACGGTTGGATCCGGTCAAAACACGTTTGAGTCCGTTTTTAGCCGGTCTGGTCCGTTCTAGTTTGAGCCGGTCAAAACCTGTTTGAGCCAGTCTGCTCCAGTTTGAGTCCGGTTTGAGTCCGGTTTGTTCCTGTCTGGTCCAGTTTGAGCCGGTGAAAACCGGTTTGAGACCGTCTCATCTGGTTTGAGCTCGTCAAAACTGGTTTGAGCCAGTCTAATACGGTCAAAACATGTTTGAGCCGGTCTGCTCGGATTTGAGTCCGGTTTGAGGCGGTAAAACCCGGTTTCAGTCCGGTTTGAGCCGGTCTTTTCCGTTCCGGTTTGAGTCCGGTTTAAGCCGATCAAAACCGGTTTGGGCCGGTCTGATTCGGTTTGAGACGGTCAAAAGCGGTTTGAGACGGGCTAATACGGTCAAAATAGGTTTGAGAGGGTCTGGTCCGGTTTGAGTCTGGTTTCAGCCGTTCAAAACCAGTTTGAGCCGGTCTGGTCTGGTTTGAACCGGTTTGAGCCTGTCTGGTCTGGTTTGAGAAGGGGAAAAACGGTATGAGCCGTTCTGGCCCCTTTATAGTCCAGTTTGAACCGGTTAAAACTGGTTTCAGCTGGTCTGGTTTGTTTTGAGCAGGTCTAGTCCGGTTTGAGCCTGTCAAAACTGGTTGGAAACGGTCGTGTCAGGTTTGAGCCCGTTTGAGCTGGTCTGGTCTAGTTTTAGCCGGTTTGAGCCGGTCTGTTCCTGCTTGAGCCGGTCTGTTCCAGTTTGAGTCCGATTTGAGCCGTTCAAAACCGGTATGAGCCGGTCTGGTACGGTTTGAGTCTGGTTTGAGCCAGTCAAAAAAGCTTTGAGCTGGTCTGGTTCGGTTTGAGTCTGGTTTGAGCCGGTCAAAACCGGTTTGAGCCGGTCTGGCCTGATTTGATCTGGTCAAAACCCGTTTGACTCTGGTTTGAGCCGGTCAAAACTGGTTTGAGCCGTTCTGGTCCGGTTTGATACGGCTTGAGGCAGTCTGGTCTCGTTTGAGCCGGTTCAAACCAGTTTTAGCCGGTCTGGTCCGGTTTGAGTCCGGTTTGAGCCATTCAAAACCTGGTAGACGCGGTCTGGTCCGTAATGAGACGGTTAAAGCCGGTTTGAGCCAGTCTAAGAGCCGGTCGGCTGTGGTTTGATCCGGTTGGAGAAGGTCAAATCATGTTTGAGTCCGTTTTGAGGTGGTCTGGTCCGTTCCGGTTTGAGCCCGTCAAAATCTGTTTGAGCCGGTCTGTCCTGGTTTGACCCGGTTTGAGCCGGTCCGGTCAGGTTTTAGTCCGGTTTGAGCCGGTGAAAACCGGATTCAGCCGGTCTGGTTCGTTTTGAGCCGGTCTGGTCCGGTTTGAGCCTGTCAAAACCGACTGGAACCGGTCTGGGCCGGTTTGAGTCCGGTTTGAGCCGGTCAAAACCGGTTTGAGCCGGTCTGGCCTGGTTTGATATGGTCAAAACCCATATGAGTCCGGTTTGAGCCAGTGAAAACAGGTTTGAGATGTTCTGGTCCGGTTTGAGACGGTTTGAGCCGGTCTGGTCTGGTGTGAGCCGATTTGAGCCTATCTGTTCCTGTTTGAGCCGGTCTGTTCATGTTTGAGTCCGGTTTGAGCCGTTCAAAACCGTTTTGAGCCGGTCTAGTCAGGTTTGAGTCCTTTTTGAGCCAGTCAAAACAGGTTTGAGCCGGTCTGGTCAGGTTAGAGTCCAGTTTGAGCCGGTCAAAACCGGTTTCAGCCGGTGTGGCCTGGTTTGATCTGGTCAAAACACGTTTGACTCTGGTTTGAGCCCGTCAAAACTGGTTTGAGCCGTTTTGGTCCGGTTTGAGCCCGGTTTGAGCCGGTCAAAATTGGTTTGAGCCGGTCCGGCCTGGTTTGATCTGGTCAAAACCCGGTTGAGTCCGGATTGAGCCGGTCAAAACCGGTCTGAGCCGGTCTGGTCCGGTTTGTGTCCGGTTTGAGTCCGGTTTGTGCCGGTCTGGTGCAGTTTGAGCCGGTCAAAACCGGTTTGAGCCCGTCTCGTGCGGTTTGAGCCAGTCAAATCTGGTTTGAGCCGGTATAATACGGTCAAAACATGTTTGAGCCGGTCTGCTCGGATTTGAGTCCGGTTTGAAGCGCTAAAAACCGGTTTAAGTCCGGTTTGAGCCGGTCTGTTCCGTTCCGGTTTGAGTCCGGTTTAAGCCGATCAAAACCAGTTTGAGCCGGTCTGTTTCAGTTTGAGACGGTCAAAACCGGTTTGAGCCTGTCTAATACGGTCAAAAGAGGTTTGAGATTGTCTGGTCCCTTTTGAGTCCGGTTTCAGCCGTTCAAAACCGGGTTGAGCCGATCTGGTCTGGTTTGAACCGGTTTGAGCAGCTTTGGTCTAGTTTGAGAAGGTGAAAACCGGTTTGAGCCGGTCTGGTCCCGTTATAGTCCGGTTTGAGCCAGTTAAAACCGGTTTCAGCTGGTCTGGTTTGTTTTGAGTAGGTCTGATCCGGTTTGAGCCTCTCAAAACCGGTTGGAACCGGTCGGGGCCGGTTTGAGTCTGGTTGAGCCAGTCCAAACCGGTTCGAGCCCGTGTGGCCTGGTTTGACCCGGTCAAAACACGTATGAGTCCGGATTGAGCCTGTGAAAACCGCTTTGAGATGTTCTGGTCTGGTTTCAGCCAGTTTGAGCTGGTCTGGTGTGGCTTGAGCCAGTTTTAGCCGGTCTCTTCCTGTTTGAGTCCGGTTTAGCAGTTCAAAACCGTTTTGAGACGGTCTAGTCCGCTTTGAGTCTGGTTTCAGCCGATCAAAACCGGTTTGAGCCGGTCTGGTCCGGTTTGAGTCCGGTTTGACCCAGTCAAAACAGGTTTGAGCCGATCTGGTCCGGTTTGAGTCTGGTTTGAGCCGGTCAAAACTGGTTGGAGCCCGTCTGGCCTGTTTTGATCTGGTCAAAACCCGTTTGACACTGGTTTGAGCCGGTCAAAACTGGTTTGAACCTTTCTGGTCCGGTTTGATCCGGTTTGGGCCAGTCTGGTCTGGTTTGAGCCGGTTCAAACCGGTTTTAGCTGGTCTGGTCCGGTTTGAGTCTGGTTTGAGCCGTTCAAAACCTGGTAGACCCGGTCTGGTCCGTAATGAGACGGTTAAAACCGGTTTGAGCCAGTCTAAGAGCCGGTCGGGTGCGGTTTGATACGGTTGGAGCCGGTCAAAACACGTTTGAGTCTGTTTTGTGCCGGTCTGGTCCGTTCTGGTTTGAGCCAGTCAAAACCTGTTTGAGCCAGTCTGCTCCAGTTTGAGTCCGGTTTGAGCCAGTCAAAACAGGTTTGAGCCGGTCTGGTCGGTTTGAGTCCGGTTTGAGTCCGGTTTGTTCCGGTCTGGTCCAGTTTGAGCCGGTGAAAACCGGTTTGAGACCGTCTCATCCGGTTTGAGCTGGTCAAAACTGGTTTGAGCCAGTCTAATACGGTCAAAACATGTTTGAGCCGGTCTGCTCGGATTTGAGTCCGGTTTGAGGCGGTAAAACCCGGTTTCAGTCTGATTTGAGCCGGTCTTTTCCGTTCCGGTTTGAGTCCGGTTTAAGCCGATCAAAACCGGTTTGAGCCGGTCTGATTCGGTTTGAGACGGTCAAAAGCGGTTTGAGTCGGGCTAATACGGTCAAAATAGGTTTGAGAGGATCTGGTCCGGTTTGAGTCTGGTTTCAGCCGTTCAAAACCGGTTTGAGCCGGTCTGGTCTGGTTTGAACCGGTTTGAGCCTGTCTGGTCTGGTTTGAGAAGGGGAAAAACGGTATGAGCCGGTCTGGTCCCGTTATAGTCCGGTTTGAACCGGTTAAAACTGGTTTCAGCTGGTCTGGTTTGTTTTGAGCAGGTCTAGTCCGGTTTGAGCCTGTCAAAACTGGTTGGAAACGGTCGTGGCCGGTTTGAGCCCGTTTGAGCTGGTCTGGTCTAGTTTTAGCCGGTTTGAGCCGGTCTGTTCCTGCTTGAGCCGGTCTGTTCCAGTTTGAGTCCGATTTGAGCCGTTCAAAACCGGTATGAGCCGGTCTGGTAGGGTTTGAGTCTGGTTTGAGCCAGTCAAAAAAGCTTTGAGCTGGTCTGGTTCGGTTTGAGTCCGGTTTGAGCCGGTCAAAACCGGTTTGAGCCGGTCTGGCCTGATTTGATCTGGTCAAAACCCGTTTGACTCTGGTTTGAGCCGGTCAAAACTGGTTTGAGCCGTTCTGGTCCGGTTTGATACGGCTTGAGGCAGTCTGGTCTCGTTTGAGCCGGTTCAAACCAGTTTTAGCCGGTCTGGTCCGGTTTGAGTCCGGTTTGAGCCGTTCAAAACCTGGTAGACCCGGTCTGGTCCGTAATGAGACGGTTAAAACTGGTTTGAGCCAATCTAAGAGCCGGTCGGGTGTGGTTTGATCCGGTTGGAGCCAGTCAAATCATGTTTGAGTCCGTTTTGAGGTGGTCTGGTCCGTTCCGGTTTGAGCCGGTCAAAACCTGTTTGAGCCAGTCTGGCCTGGTTTGACCCGGTTGGAGCCGGTCCGGTCAGGTTTTAGTCCGGTTTGAGCCGGTCAAAACCGGATTCAGCCGGTCTGGTTCGTTTTGAGACGGTCTGGTCCTGTTTGAGCCTGTCAAAACCGATTTGAACCGGTCTGGGCCGGTTTGAGTCCGGTTTGAGCCGTTCAAAACCGGGTTGAGCCGATCTGGTCTGGTTTGAACCGGTTTGAGCAGGTTTGGTCCAGTTTGAGAAGGTGAAAACCGGTTTGAGCCGGTCTGGTCCCGTTATAGTCCGGTTTGAGCCGGTTAAAACCGGTTTCAGCTGGTCTGGTTTGTTTTGAGTAGGTCTGATCCGGTTTGAGCCTCTCAAAACCGGTTGGAACCGGTCGGGGCCGGTTTGAGTCCGGTTTGAGCCGGTCCAAACGGGTTCGAGCCCGTGTGGCCTGGTTTGACCCGGTCAAAACACGTATGAGTCCGGATTGAGCCTGTGAAAACCGCTTTGAGATGTTCTGGTCTGGTTTCAGCCAGTTTGAGCTGGTCTGGTGTGGCTTGAGCCAGTTTTAGCCGGTCTCTTCCTGTTTGAGTCCGGTTTAGCAGTTCAAAACCGTTTTGAGACGGTCTAGTCCGCTTTGAGTCTGGTTTCAGCCGATCAAAACCGGTTTGAGCCGGTCTGGTCCGGTTTGAGTCCGGTTTGACCCAGTCAAAACAGGTTTGAGGCGATCTGGTCCGGTTTGAGTCCGGTTTGAGCCGGTCAAAACTGGTTTGAGCCCGTCTGGCCTGTTTTGATCTGGTCAAAACCCGTTTGACACTGGTTTGAGCCGGTCAAAACTGGTTTGAACCGTTCTGGTCCGGTTTGATCCGGTTTGGGCCTGTCTGGTCTGGTTTGAGCCGGTTCAAACCGGTTTTAGCTGGTCTGGTCCGGTTTGAGTCTGGTTTGAGCCGTTCAAAACCTGGTAGACCCGGTCTGGTCCGTAATGAGACAGTTAAAAACCGGTTTGAGCCAGTCTAAGAGCAGATCTGGTGCGGTTTGATACGGTTGGATCCGGTCAAAACACGTTTGAGTCCGTTTTTAGCCGGTCTGGTCCGTTCTGGTTTGAGCCGGTCAAAACCTGTTTGAGCCAGTCTGCTCCAGTTTGAGTCCGGTTTGAGTCCGGTTTGTTCCGGTCTGGTCCAGTTTGAGCCGGTGAAAACCGGTTTGAGACCGTCTCATCTGGTTTGAGCTCGTCAAAACTGGTTTGAGCCAGTCTAATACGGTCAAAACATGTTTGAGCCGGTCTGCTCGGATTTGAGTCCGGTTTGAGGCGGTAAAACCCGGTTTCAGTCCGGTTTGAGCCGGTCTTTTCCGTTCCGGTTTGAGTCCGGTTTAAGCCGATCAAAACCGGTTTGGGCCGGTCTGATTCGGTTTGAGACGGGCAAAAGCGGTTTGAGTCGGGCTAATACGGTCAAAATAGGTTTGAGAGGGTCTGGTCCGGTTTGAGTCTGGTTTCAGCCGTTCAAAACCGGTTTGAGCCGGTCTGGTCTGGTTTGAACCGGTTTGAGCCTGTCTGGTCTGGTTTGAGAAGGGGAAAAACGGTATGAGCCGTTCTGGCCCCTTTATAGTCCGGTTTGAACCGGTTAAAACTGGTTTCAGCTGGTCTGGTTTGTTTTGAGCAGGTCTAGTCCGGTTTGAGCCTGTCAAAACTGGTTGGAAACGGTCGTGGCCGGTTTGAGCCCGTTTGAGCTGGTCTGGTCTAGTTTTAGCCGGTTTGAGCCGGTCTGTTCCTGCTTGAGCCGGTCTGTTCCAGTTTGAGTCCGATTTGAGCCGTTCAAAACCGGTATGAGCCGGTCTGGTACGGTTTGAGTCTGGTTTGAGCCAGTCAAAAAAGCTTTGAGCTGGTCTGGTTCGGTTTGAGTCCGGTTTGAGCCGGTCAAAACCGGTTTGAGCCGGTCTGGCCTGATTTGATCTGGTCAAAACCCGTTTGACTCTGGTTTGAGCCGGTCAAAACTGGTTTGAGTCGTTCTGGTCCGGTTTGATACGGCTTGAGGCAGTCTGGTCTCGTTTGAGCCAGTTCAAACCAGTTTTAGCCGGTCTGGTCCGGTTTGAGTCCGGTTTGAGCCGTTCAAAACCTGGTAGACGCGGTCTGGTCCGTAATGAGACGGTTAAAGCCGGTTTGAGCCAGTCTAAGAGCCGGTCGGGTGTGGTTTGATCCGGTTGGAGCCGGTCAAATCATGTTTGAGTCCGTTTTGAGGTGGTCTGGTCCGTTCCGGTTTGAGCCTGTCAAAATCTGTTTGAGCCGGTCTGGCCTGGTTTGACCCGGTTTGAGCCGGTCCGGTCAGGTTTTAGTCCGGTTTGAGCCGGTCAAAACCGGATTCAGCCAGTCTGGTTCGTTTTGAGCCGGTCTGGTCCGGTTTGAGCCTGTCAAAACCGATTGGAACCGGTCTGGGCCGGTTTGAGTCTGGTTTGAGCCGGTCAAAACCGGTTTGAGCCGGTCTGGCCTGGTTTGATATGGTCAAAACCCATATGAGTCCGGTTTGAGCCAGTGAAAACCGGTTTGAGATGTTCTGGTCCGGTTTGAGACGGTTTGAGCCGGTCTGGTCTGGTGTGAGCCGATTTGAGCCCATCTGTTCCTGTTTGAGCTGGTCTGTTCATGTTTGAGTCCGGTTTGAGCCGTTCAAAACCGATTTGAGCCGGTCTAGTCAGGTTTGAGTCCTTTTTGAGCCAGTCAAAACAGGTTTGAGCCGGTCTGGTCCGGTTAGAGTCCAGTTTGAGCCGGTCAAAACCGGGTTCAGCCGGTGTGGCCTGGTTTGATCTGGTCAAAACACGTTTGACTCTGGTTTGAGCCCGTCAAAACTGGTTTGAGCCGTTTTGGTCCGGTTTGAGCACGGTTTGAGCCGGTCAAAATTGGTTTGAGCCGGTCCGGCCTGGTTTGATCTGGTCAAAACCCGGTTGAGTCCGGATTGAGCCGGTCAAAACCGGTCTGAGCCGGTCTGGTCCGGTTTGTGTCCGGTTTGAGTCCGGTTTGTGCCGGTCTGGTGCAGTTTGAGCCGGTCAAAACCGGTTTGAGCCCGTCTCGTGTGGTTTGAGCCAGTCAAATCTGGTTTGAGCCGGTATAATACGGTCAAAACATGTTTGAGCCGGTCTGCTCGGATTTGAGTCCGGTTTGAAGCGCTAAAAACCGGTTTAAGTCCGGTTTGAGCTGGTCTGTTCCGTTCCAGTTTGAGTCCGGTTTAAGCCGATCAAAATCAGTTTGAGCCGGTCTGTTTCAGTTTGAGACGGTCAAAACCGGTTTGAGCCTGTCTAATACGGTCAAAAGAGGTTTGAGATTGTCTGGTCCCTTTTGAGTCCGGTTTCAGCCGTTCAAAACCGGTTTGAGCCGATCTGGTCTGGTTTGAACCGGTTTGAGCATTTTTGGTCTAGTTTGAGAAGGTGAAAACCGGTTTGAGCCGGTCTGGTCCCGTTATAGTCCGGTTTGAGCCGGTTAAAACCGGTTTCAGCTGGTCTGGTTTGTTTTGAGCAGGTCTGATCCGGTTTGAGCCTCTCAAAACCGGTTGGAACCGGTCGGGGCCGGTTTGAGTCCGGTTTGAGCCGGTCCAAACCGGTTTGAGCCCGTGTGGCCTGGTTTGACCCGGTCAAAACACGTATGAGTCCGGATTGAGCCTGTGAAAACCGCTTTGAGATGTTCTGGTCTGGTTTCAGCCAGTTTGAGCTGGTCTGGTGTGGCTTGAGCCAGTTTTAGCCGGTCTCTTCCTGTTTGAGTCCGGTTTAGCAGTTCAAAACGGTTTTGAGACGGTCTAGTCCGCTTTGAGTCTGGTTTCAGCCGATCAAAACCGGTTTGAGCCGGTCTGGTCCGGTTTGAGTCCGGTTTGACCCAGTCAAAGCAGGTTTGAGCCGATCTGGTCCGGTTTGAGTCCGGTTTGAGCCGGTCAAAACTGGTTTGAGCCCGTCTGGCCTGTTTTGATCTGGTCAAAACCCGTTTGACACTGGTTTGAGCCGGTCAAAACTGGTTTGAACCTTTCTGGTCCGGTTTGATCCGGTTTGGGCCAGTCTGGTCTGGTTTGAGCCGGTTCAAACCGGTTTTAGCTGGTCTGGTCCGGTTTGAGTCTGGTTTGAGCCGTTCAAAACCTGGTAGACGCGGTCTGGTCCGTAATGAGACGGTTAAAACCGGTTTGAGCCAGTCTAAGAGCCGGTCGGGTGCGGTTTGATACGGTTGGAGCCGGTCAAAACACGTTTGAGTCTGTTTTGAGCCGGTCTGGTCCGCTCTGGTTTGAGCCGGTCAAAACCTGTTTGAGCCAGTCTGCTCCAGTTTGAGTCCGGTTTGAGCCAGTCAAAACAGGTTTGAGCCGGTCTGGTCCGGTTTGAGTCCGGTTTGAGTCCGGTTTGTTCCGGTCTGGTCCAGTTTGAGCCGGTGAAAACCGGTTTGAGACCGTCTCATCCGGTTTGAGCTGGTCAAAACTGGTTTGAGCCAGTATAATACGGTCAAAACATGTTTGAACCGGTCTGCTCGGATTTGAGTCCGGTTTGAGGCGGTAAAACCCGGTTTCAGTCCGGTTTGAGCCGGTCTTTTCCGTTCCGGTTTGAGTCCGGTTTAAGCCGATCAAAACCGGTTTGAGCCGGTCTGATTCGGTTTGAGACGGTCAAAAGCGGTTTGAGTCGGGCTAATACGGTCAAAATAGGTTTGAGAGGATCTGGTCCGGTTTGAGTCTGGTTTCAGCCGTTCAAAACCGGTTTGAGCCGGTCTGGTCTGGTTTGAACCGGTTTGAGCCTGTCTGGTCTGGTTTGAGAAGGGGAAAAACGGTATGAGCCGGTCTGGTCCCGTTATAGTCCGGTTTGAACCGGTTAAAACTGGTTTCAGCTGGTCTGGTTTGTTTTGAGCAGGTCTAGTCCGGTTTGAGCCTGTCAAAACTGGTTGGAAACGGTCGTGGCTGGTTTGAGCCCGTTTGAGCTGGTCTGGTCTAGTTTTAGCCGGTTTGAGCCGGTCTGTTCCTGCTTGAGCCGGTCTGTTCCAGTTTGAGTCCGATTTGAGCCGTTCAAAACCGGTATGAGCCGGTCTGGTACGGTTTGAGTCTGGTTTGAGCCAGTCAAAAAAGCTTTGAGCTGGTCTGGTTCGGTTTGAGTCCGGTTTGAGCCGGTCAAAACCGGTTTGAGCCGGTCTGGCCTGATTTGATCTGGTCAAAACCCGTTTGACTCTGGTTTGAGCCGGTCAAAACTGGTTTGAGCCGTTCTGGTCCGGTTTGATACGGCTTGAGGCAGTCTGGTCTCGTTTGAGCTGGTTCAAACCAGTTTTAGCCGGTCTGGTCCGGTTTGAGTCCGGTTTGAGCCGTTCAAAACCTGGTAGACGCGGTCTGGTCCGTAATGAGACGGTTAAAGCCGGTTTGAGCCAGTCTAAGAGCCGGTCGGGTGTGGTTTGATCCGGTTGGAGCCGGTCAAATCATGTTTGAGTCCGTTTTGAGGTGGTCTGTTCCGTTCCGGTTTGAGCCCGTCAAAATCTGTTTGAGCCGGTCTGGCCTGGTTTGACCCGGTTTGAGCCGGTCCGGTCAGGTTTTAGTCCGGTTTGAGCCGGTCAAAACCGGATTCAGCCGGTCTGGTTCGTTTTGAGCCGGTCTGGTCCGGTTTGAGCCTGTCAAAAACGACTGGAACCAGTCTGGGCCGGTTTGAGTCCGGTTTGAGCCGGTCAAAACCGGTTTGAGCCGGTCTGGCCTGGTTTGATATGGTCAAAACCCATATGAGTCCGGTTTGAGCCAGTGAAAACCGGTTTGAGATGTTCTGGTCCGGTTTGAGAAGGTTTGAGCCGGTCTGGTCTGGTGTGAGCCGATTTGAGCCCATCTGTTCCTGTTTGAGCCGGTCTGTTCATGTTTGAGTCTGGTTTGAGCCGTTCAAAACCATTTTGAGCCGGTCTAGTCAGGTTTGAGTCCTTTTTGAGCCAGTGAAAACAGGTTTGAGCCGGTCTGGTCCGGTTAGAGTCCAGTTCGAGCCGGTCAAAACCGGTTTCAGCCGGTGTGGCCTGGTTTGATCTGGTCAAAACACGTTTGACTCTGGTTTGAGCCCGTCAAAACTGGTTTGAGCCGTTTTGGTCCGGTTTGAGCCCGGTTTGAGCCGGTCAAAATTGGTTTGAGCCGGTCCGGCCTGGTTTGATCTGGTCAAAACCCGGTTGAGTCCGGATTGAGCCGGTCAAAACCGGTCTGAGCCGGTCTGGTCCGGTTTGTGTCCGGTTTGAGTCCGGTTTGTGCCGGTCTGGTGCAGTTTGAGCCGGTCAAAACCGGTTTGATCCCGTCTCGTGTGGTTTGAGCCAGTCAAATCTGGTTTGAGCCGGTATAATACGGTCAAAACATGTTTGAGCCGGTCTGCTCGGATTTGAGTCCGGTTTGAAGCGCTAAAAACCGGTTTAAGTCCGGTTTGAGCCGGTCTGTTCCGTTCCAGTTTGAGTCCGGTTTAAGCCGATCAAAACCAGTTTGAGCCGGTCTGTTTCAGTTTGAGACGGTCAAAACCGGTTTGAGCCTGTCTAATACGGTCAAAAGAGGTTTGAGATTGTCTGGTCCCTTTTGAGTCTGGTTTCAGCCGTTCAAAACCGGGTTGAGCCGATCTGGTCTGGTTTGAACCGGTTTGAGCAGGTCTGGTCTAGTTTGAGAAGGTGAAAACCGGTTTGAGCCGGTCTGGTCCCGTTATAGTCCGGTTTGAGCCGGTTAAAACCGGTTTCAGCTGGTCTGGTTTGTTTTGAGTAGGTCTGATCCGGTTTGAGCCTCTCAAAACCGGTTGGAACCGGTCGGGGCCGGTTTGAGTCCGGTTTGAGCCGGTCCAAACGGGTTCGAGCCCGTGTGGCCTGGTTTGACCCGGTCAAAACACGTATGAGTCCGGATTGAGCCTGTGAAAACCGCTTTGAGATGTTCTGGTCTGGTTTCAGCCAGTTTGAGCTGGTCTGGTGTGGCTTGAGCCAGTTTTAGCCGGTCTCTTCCTGTTTGAGTCCGGTTTAGCAGTTCAAAACCGTTTTGAGACGGTCTAGTCCGCTTTGAGTCTGGTTTCAGCCGATCAAAACCGGTTTGAGCCGGTCTGGTCCGGTTTGAGTCCGGTTTGACCCAGTCAAAACAGGTTTGAGGCGATCTGGTCCGGTTTGAGTCCGGTTTGAGCCGGTCAAAACTGGTTTGAGCCCGTCTGGCCTGTTTTGATCTGGTCAAAACCCGTTTGACACTGGTTTGAGCCGGTCAAAACTGGTTTGAACCGTTCTGGTCCGGTTTGATCCGGTTTGGGCCTGTCTGGTCTGGTTTGAGCCGGTTCAAACCGGTTTTAGCTGGTCTGGTCCGGTTTGAGTCTGGTTTGAGCCGTTCAAAACCTGGTAGACCCGGTCTGGTCCGTAATGAGACAGTTAAAACCGGTTTGAGCCAGTCTAAGAGCAGATCTGGTGCGGTTTGATACGGTTGGATCCGGTCAAAACACGTTTGAGTCCGTTTATAGCCGGTCTGGTCCGTTCTGGTTTGAGCCGGTCAAAACCTGTTTGAGCCAGTCTGCTCCAGTTTGAGTCCGGTTTGAGTCCGGTTTGTTCCGGTCTGGTCCAGTTTGAGCCGGTGAAAACCGGTTTGAGACCGTCTCATCTGGTTTGAGCTCGTCAAAACTGGTTTGAGCCAGTCTAATACGGTCAAAACATGTTTGAGCCGGTCTGCTCGGATTTGAGTCCGGTTTGAGGCGGTAAAACCCGGTTTCAGTCCGGTTTGAGCCGGTCTTTTCCGTTCCGGTTTGAGTCCGGTTTAAGCCGATCAAAACCGGTTTGGGCCGGTCTGATTCGGTTTGAGACGGTCAAAAGCGGTTTGAGTCGGGCTAATACTGTCAAAATAGGTTTGAGAGGGTCTGGTCCGGTTTGAGTCTGGTTTCAGCCGTTCAAAACCGGTTTGAGCCGGTCTGGTCTGGTTTGAACCGGTTTGAGCCTGTCTGGTCTGGTTTTAGAAGGGGAAAAACGGTATGAGCCGTTCTGGCCCCTTTATAGTCCGGTTTGAACCGGTTAAAACTGGTTTCAGCTGGTCTGGTTTGTTTTGAGCAGGTCTAGTCCGGTTTGAGCCTGTCAAAACTGGTTGGAAACGGTCGTGGCCGGTTTGAGCCCGTTTGAGCTGGTCTGGTCTAGTTTTAGCCGGTTTGAGCCGGTCTGTTCCTGCTTGAGCCGGTCTGTTCCAGTTTGAGTCCGATTTGAGCCGTTCAAAACCGGTATGAGCCGGTCTGGTACGGTTTGAGTCTGGTTTGAGCCAGTCAAAAAAGCTTTGAGCTGGTCTGGTTCGGTTTGAGTCCGGTTTGAGCCGGTCAAAACCGGTTTGAGCCGGTCTGGCCTGATTGGATCTGGTGAAAACCCGTTTGACTGTGGTTTGAGCCGGTCAAAACTGGTTTGAGCCGTTCTGGTCCGGTTTGATACGGCTTGAGGCAGTCTGGTCTCGTTTGAGCCGGTTCAAACCAGTTTTAGCCGGTCTGGTCCGGTTTGAGTCCGGTTTGAGCCGTTCAAAACCTGGTAGACGTGGTCTGGTCCGTAATGAGATGGTTAAAGCCGGTTTGAGCCAGTCTAATAGCCAGTCGGGTGTGGTTTTATCCGGTTGGAGCCAGTCAAATCATGTTTGAGTCCGTTTTGAGGTGGTCTGTTCCGTTCCGGTTTGAGCCCGTCAAAATCTGTTTGAGCCGGTCTGGCCTGGTTTGACCCGGTTTGAGCCGGTCCGGTCAGGTTTTAGTCCGGTTTGAGCCGGTCAAAACCGGATTCAGCCGGTCTGGTTCGTTTTGAGCCGGTCTGGTCCGGTTTGAGCCTGTCAAAACCGACTGGAACCGGTCTGGGCCGGTTTGAGTCCGGTTTGAGCCGGTCAAAACCGGTTTGAGCCGGTCTGGCCTGGTTTGATATGGTCAAAACCCATATGAGTCCGGTTTGAGCCAGTGAAAACCGGTTTGAGATGTTCTGGTCCGGTTTGAGAAGGTTTGAGCCGGTCTGGTCTGGTGTGAGCCGATTTGAGCCCATCTGTTCCTGTTTGAGCCGGTCTGTTCATGTTTGAGTCGGGTTTGAGCCGTTCAAACCCGTTTTGAGCCAGTCTAGTCAGGTTTGAGTCCTTTTTGAGCCAGTCAAAACAGGTTTGAGCCGGTCTGGTCCGGTTAGAGTCCAGTTTGAGCCGGTCAAAACCGGTTTCAGCCGGTGTGGCCTGGTTTGATCTGGTCAAAACACGTTTGACTCTGGTTTGAGCCCGTCAAAACTGGTTTGAGCCGTTTTGGTCCGGTTTGAGCCCGGTTTGAGCCTGTCAAAATTGGTTTGAGCCGGTCCGGCCTGGTTTGATCTGGTCAAAACCCGTTTGAGTCCGGATTGAGCCGGTCAAAACCGGTCTGAGCCGGTCTGGTCCGGTTTGTGTCCGGTTTGAGTCCGGTTTGTGCCGGTCTGGTGCAGTTTGAGCCGGTCAAAACCGGTTTGAGCCCGTCTCGTGCGGTTTGAGCCAGTCAAATCTGGTTTGAGCCGGTATAATACGGTCAAAATATGTTTGAGCCCGTCTGCTCGGATTTGAGTCCGGTTTGAAGCGCTAAAAACCGGTTTAAGTCCGGTTTGAGCCGGTCTGTTCCGTTCCGGTTTGAGTCCGGTTTAAGCCGATGAAAACCAGTTTGAGCCGGTCTGTTTCAGTTTGAGACGGTCAAAACTTGTTTGAGCCTGTCTAATACGGTCAAAAGAGGTTTGAGATTGTCTGGTCCCTTTTGAGTCCGGTTTCAGCCGTTCAAAACCGGTTTGAGCCGATCTGGTCTGGTTTGAACCGGTTTGAGCAGGTCTGGTCTAGTTTGAGAAGGTGAAAACCGGTTTGAGCCGGTCTGGTCTCGTTATAGTCCGGTTTGAGCCGGTGAAAACCGGTTTCAGCTGGTCTGGTTTGTTTTGAGCAGGTCTGATCCGGTTTGAGCCTCTCAAAACCGGTTGGAACCGGTCGGGGCCGGTTTGAGTCCGGTTTGAGCCAGTCCAAACCGGTTCGAGCCCGTGTGGCCTGGTTTGACCCGGTCAAAACACGTATGAGTCCGGATTGAGCCTGTGAAAACCGGTTTGAGATGTTCTGGTCTGGTTTCAGCCAGTTTGAGCTGGTCTGGTGTGGCTTGAGCCAGTTTTAGCCGGTCTCTTCCTGTTTGAGTCCGGTTTAGCAGTTCAAAACCGTTTTGAGATGGTCTAGTCCGCTTTGAGTCTGGTTTCAGTCGATCAAAACCGGTTTGAGCCGGTCTGGTCCGGTTTGAGTCCGGTTTGACCCAGTCAAAACAGGTTTGAGCCGATCTGGTCCGGTTTGAGTCCGGTTTGAGCCGGTCAAAACTGGTTGGAGCCCGTCTGGCCTGTTTTGATCTGGTCAAAACCCGTTTGACACTGGTTTGAGCCGGTCAAAACTGGTTTGAACCGTTCTGGTCCGGTTTGATCCGGTTTGGGCCTGTCTGGTCTGGTTTGAGCCGGTTCAAACCGGTTTTAGCTGGTCTGGTCCGGTTTGAGTCTGGTTTGAGCCGTTCCAAACCTGGTAGACCCGTTCTGGTCCGTAATGAGACAGTTAAAACCGGTTTAAGCCAGTCTAAGAGCAGATCTGGTGCGGTTTGATACGGTTGGAGACGGTCAAAACACGTTTGAGTCCGTTTTGAGCCAGTCTGGTCCGTTCTGGTTTGAGCCGGTCAAAACCTGTTTGAGCCCGTCTGCTCCAGTTTGAGTCCGGTTTGAGCCAGTCAAAACAGGTTTGAGCCGGTCTGGTCCGGTTTGAGTCCGGTTTGAGTCCGGTTTGTTCCGGTCTGGTCCAGTTTGAGCCGGTGAAAACCAGTTTGAGACCGTCTCATCTGGTTTGAGCTGGTCAAAACTGGTTTGAGCCAGTCTAATACGGTCAAAACATGTTTGAGCCGGTCTGCTCGGATTTGAGTCCGGTTTGAGGCGGTAAAACCCGGTTGTAGTCCGGTTTGAGCCGGTCTTTTCCGTTCCGGTTTGAGTCCGGTTTAAGCCGATCAAAACCGGTTTGAGCCGGTCTGATTCGGTTTGAGACGGTCAAAAGCGGTTTGAGTCGGGCTAATACGGTCAAAATAGGTTTGAGAGGGTCTGGTCCGGTTTGAGTCTGCTTTCAGGCGTTCAAAACCGGTTTGAGCCGGTCTGGTCTGGTTTGAACCGGTTTGAGCCTGTCTGGTCTGGTTTGAGAAGGGGAAAAACGGTATGAGCCGGTCTGGTCCCGTTATAGTCCGGTTTGAACCGGTTAAAACTGGTTTCAGCTGGTCTGGTTTGTTTTGAGCAGGTCTAGTCCGGTTTGAGCCTGTCAAAACTGGTTGGAAACCGTCGTGGCCGGTTTGAGCCCGTTTGAGCTGGTCTGGTCTAGTTTTAGCCGGTTTGAGCCGGTCTGTTCCAGCTTGAGCCGGTCTGTTCCAGTTTGAGTCCGATTTGAGCCGTTCAAAACCGGTATGAGCCGGTCTGGTGCGGTTTGAGTCTGGTTTGAGCCAGTCAAAAAAGCTTTGAGCTGGTCTGGTTCGGTTTGAGTCCGGTTTGAGCCGGTCAAAACCGGTTTGAGCCGGTCTGGCCTGATTTGATCTGGTCAAAACCCGTTTGACTCTGGTTTGAGCCGGTCAAAACTGGTCTGAGCCGTTCTGGTCCGGTTTGATACGGCTTGAGGCAGTCTGGTCTCGTTTGAGCCGGTTCAAACCATTTTTAGCCGGTCTGGTCCGGTTTGAGTCCGGTTTGAGCCGTTCAAAACCTGGTAGACGCAGTCTGGTCCGTAATGAGACGGTTAAAACCGGTTTGAGCCAGTCTAAGAGCCGGTCGGTTGTGGTTTGATCCGGTTGGAGCCGGTCAAATCATGTTTGAGTCCGTTTTGAGGTGGTCTGGTCCGTTCCGGTTTGAGCCGGTCAAAATCTGTTTGAGCGGGTCTGGCCTGGTTTGACCCGGTTTGAGCCGATCTGGTCAGGTTTTAGTCCGGTTTGAGCCGGTCAAAACCGGATTCAGCCAGTCTGGTTCGTTTTGAGCCGGTCTGGTCCGGTTTGAGCCTGTCAAAACCGATTTGAACCGGTCTGGGCCGGTTTGAGTCAGGTTTGAGCCGGTCAAAACCGGTTTGAGCCAGTCTGGCCTGGTTTGATATGGTCAAAACCCATATGAGTCCGGTTTTAGCCAGTGAAAACCGGTTTGAGATGTTCTGGTCCGGTTTGAGAAGGTTTGAGCCGGTCTGGAGTGGGGTGAGCCGATTTGAGCCCACCTGTTCCTGTTTGAGCAGGTCTGTTCCTGTTTGAGTCCGGTTTGAGCCGTTCAAAACCGATTTGAGCCGGTTTAATCAGGTTTGAGTCCGTTTTGAGCCAGTCAAAACAGGTTTGAGCCGGTCTGGTCCGGTTAGAGTCCAGTTTGAGCCGGTCAAAACCGGTTTCAGCCGGTGTGGCCTGGTTTGATCTGGTCAAAACACGTTTGACTCTGGTTTGAGCCCGTCAAAACTGGTTTGAGCTGTTTTGGTCCGGTTTGAGCACGATTTGAGCCGGTCAAAATTGGTTTGAGCCGGTCCGGCCTGGTTTGATCTGGTCAAAACCCGTTTGAGTCCGGATTGAGCCGGTCAAAACCGGTCTGAGCCGGTCTGGTCCGGTTTGTGTCCGGTTTGAGTCCGGTTTGTGCCGGTCTGGTGCAGTTTGAGCCGGTCAAAACCGGTTTGAGCCCGTCTCGTGCGGTTTGAGCCAGTCAAATCTGGTTTGAGCCGGTATAATACGGTCAAAACATGTTTGAGCCGGTCTGCTCGGATTTGAGTCCGGTTTGAAGCGCTAAAAACCGGTTTAAGTCCGGTTTGAGCCGGTCTGTTCCGTTCCGGTTTGAGTCCGGTTTAAGCCGATCAAAACCAGTTTGAGCCGGTCTGTTTCAGTTTGAGACGGTCAAAACCGGTTTGAGCCTGTCTAATACGGTCAAAAGAGGTTTGAGATTGTCTGGTCCCTTTTGAGTCCGGTTTCAGCCGTTCAAAACCGGTTTGAGCCGATCTGGTCTGGTTTGAACCGGTTTGAGCAGGTCTGGTCTAGTTTGAGAAGGTGAAAACCGGTTTGAGCCGGTCTGGTCTCGTTATAGTCCGGTTTGAGCCGGTTAAAACCGGTTTCAGCTGGTCTGGTTTGTTTTGAGCAGGTCTGATCCGGTTTGAGCCTCTCAAAACCGGTTGGAACCGGTCGGGGCCGGTTTGAGTGCGGTTTGAGTCAGTCCAAACCGGTTCGAGACCGTGTGGCCTGGTTTGACCCGGTCAAAACACGTATGAGTCCGGATTGAGCCTGTGAAAACCGGTTTGAGATGTTCTGGTCTGGTTTCAGCCAGTTTGAGCTGGTCTGGTGTGGCTTGAGCCAGTTTTAGCCGGTCTCTTCCTGTTTGAGTACGGTTTAGCAGTTCAAAACCGTTTTGAGACGGTGTAGTCCGCTTTGAGTCTGGTTTCAGCTGATCAAAACCGGTTTGAGCCGGTCTGGTCCGGTTTGAGTCCGGTTTGACCCAGTCAAAACAGGTTTGAGCCGATCTGGTCCGGTTTGAGTCCGGTTTGAGCCGGTCAAAACTGGTTGGAGCCCGTCTGGCCTGTTTTGATCTGGTCAAAACCCGTTTGACACTGGTTTGAGCCGGTCAAAACTGGTTTGAACCGTTCTGGTCCGGTTTGATCCGGTTTGGGCCTGTCTGGACTGGTTTGAGCCGGTTCAAACCGGTTTTAGCTGGTCTGGTCCGGTTTGAGTCTGGTTTGAGCCGTTCAAAACCTGGTAGACCCGTTCTGGTCCGTAATGAGACGGTTAAAACCGGTTTGAGCCAGTCTAAGAGCAGATCTGGTGCGGTTTGATACGGTTGGAGCCGGTCAAAACACGTTTGAGTCCGTTTTTAGCCGGTCTGGTCCGTTCTGGTTTGAGCCGGTCAAAACCTGTTTGAGCCAGTCTGCTCCAGTTTGAGTCCGGTTTGAGTCCGGTTTGTTCCGGTCTGGTCCAGTTTGAGCCGGTGAAAACCGGTTTGAGACCGTCTCATCCGGTTTGAGCTGGTCAAAACTGGTTTGAGCCAGTCTAATACGGTCAAAACATGTTTGAGCCGGTCTGCTCGGATTTGAGTCCGGTTTGAGACGGTAAAACCCGGTTTCAGTCCGGTTTGAGCCGGTCTTTTCCGTTCCGGTTTGAGTCCAGTTTAAGCCGATCAAAACCGGTTAGAGCCGGTCTGATTCGGTTTGAGACGGTCAAAAGCGGTTTGAGTCGGGCTAATACGGTCAAAATAGGTTTGAGAGGGTCTGGTCCGGTTTGAGTCTGGTTTCAGCCGTTCAAAACCGGTTTGAGCCGGTCTGGTCTGGTTTGAACCGGTTTGAGCCTGTCTGGTCTGGTTTGAGAAGGGGAAAAACGGTATGAGCCGGTCTGGTCCCGTTATAGTCCGGTTTGAACCGGTTAAAACTGGTTTCAGCTGGTCTGGTTTGTTTTGAGCAGGTCTAGTCCGGTTTGAGCCTGTCAAAACTGGTTGGAAACGGTCGTGGCCGGTTTGAGCCCGTTTGAGCTGGTCTGGTCTAGTTTTAGCCGGTTTGAGCCGGTCTGTTCCTGCTTGAGCCGGTCTGTTCCAGTTTGAGTCCGATTTGAGCCGTTCAAAACCGGTATGAGCCGGTCTGGTACGGTTTGAGTCTGGTTTGAGCCAGTCAAAAAAGCTTTGAGCTGGTCTGGTTCGGTTTGAGTCCGGTTTGAGCCGGTCAAACCGGTTTGAGCCGGTCTGGCCTGATTTGATCTGGTCAAAACCCGTTTGACTCTGGTTTGAGCCGGTCAAAACTGATTTGAGCCGTTCTGGTCCGGTTTGATACGGCTTGAGGCAGTCTGGTCTCGTTTGAGCCGGTTCAAACCAGTTTTAGCCGGTCTGGTCCGGTTTGAGTCCGGTTTGAGCCGTTCAAAACCTGGTAGACCCGGTCTGGTCCGTAATGAGACGCTTAAAACCGGTTTGAGCCAGTCTAAGAGCCGGTCGGGTGTGGTTTGATCCGGTTGGAGCCGGTCAAATCATGTTTGAGTCCGTTTTGAGGTGGCCTGGTCCGTTCCGGTTTGAGCCGGTCAAAACCTGTTTGAGCCGGTCTGGCCTGGTTTGACCCGGTTTGAGCCCGTCCGGTCAGGTTTTAGTCCGGTTTGAGCCGGTCAAAACCGGATTCAGCCGGTCTGGTTCGTTTTGAGACGGTCTGGTCCGGTTTGAGCCTGTCAAAACCGATTGGAACCGGTCTGGGCCGGTTTGAGTCCGGTTTGAGCCGGTCAAAACCGGTTTGAGCCGGTCTGGCCAGGTTTGTTATGGTCAAAACCCATATGAGTCCAGTTTGAGCCAGTGAAAACCGGTTTGAGATGTTCTGGTCCGGTTTGAGAAGGTTTGAGCCGGTCTGGTCTGGTGTGAGCCGATTTGAGCCCATCTGTTCCTGTTTGAGCAGGTCTGTTCCTGTTTGAGTCCGGTTTGAGCCGTTCAAAACCGTTTTGAGCCGGTCTAGTCAGGTTTGAGTCCTTTTTGAGCCAGTCAAAGCAGGTTTGAGCCGGTCTGGTCCGGTTAGAGTCCAGTTTGAGCCGGTCAAAACCGGTTTCAGCCGGTGTGGCCTGGTTTGATCTGGTCAAAACACGTTTGACTCTGGTTTGAGCGCGTCAAAACTGGTTTGAGCCGTTTTGGTCCGGTTTGAGCCCGGTTTGAGCCGCTCAAAATTGGTTTGAACCGGTCCGGCCTGGTTTGATCTGGTCAAAACCCGTTTGAGTCCGGATTGAGCCGGTCAAAACCGGTCTGAGCCGGTCTGGTCCGGTTTGTGTCCGGTTTGAGTCCGGTTTGTGCCGGTCTGGTGCAGTTTGAGCCGGTCAAAACCGGTTTGAGCCCGTCTCGTGCGGTTTGAGCCAGTCAAATCTGGTTTGAGCCGGTATAATACGGTCAAAACATGTTTGAGCCGGTCTGCTCGGATTTGAGTCCGGTTTGAAGCGCTAAAAACCGGTTTAAGTCTGGTTTGAGCCGGTCTGTTCCGTTCCGGTTTGAGTCCGGTTTAAGCCGATCAAAACCAGTTTGAGACGGTCTGTTTCAGTTTGAGACGGTCAAAACCGGTTTGAGCCTGTCTAATACGGTCAAAAGATGTTTGAGATTGTCTGGTTCCTTTTGAGACCGGTTTCAGCCGTTCAAAACCGGTTTGAGCCGATCTGGTCTGGTTTGAACCGGTTTGAGCAGGTCTGGTCTAGTTTGAGAAGGTGAAAACCGGTTTGAGCCGGTCTGGTCCCGTTATAGTCCGGTTTGAGCCGGTTAAAACCGTTTTCAGATGGTCTGGTTTGTTTTGAGCAGGTCTGATCCGGTTTGAGCCTCTCAAAACCGGTTGGAACCGGTCGGGGCCGGTTTGAGTCCGGTTTGAGCCGGTCCAAACCGGTTCGAGCCCGTGTGGCCTGGTTTGACACGGTCAAAGCACGTATGAGTCCGGATTGAGCCTGTGAAAACCGGTTTGAGATGTTCTGGTCTGGTTTCAGCCAGTTTGAGCTGGTCTGGTGTGGCTTGAGCCAGTTTTAGCCGGTCTCTTCCTGTTTGAGTCCGGTTTAGCAGTTCAAAACCGTTTTGAGACGGTCTAGTCCGCTTTGAGTCTGGTTTCAGCCGATCAAAACCGGTTTGAGCCGGTCTGGTCCGGTTTGAGTCCGGTTTGACCCAGTCAAAACAGGTTTGAGCCGATCTGGTCCGGTTTGAGTCCGGTTTGAGCCGGTCAAAACTGGTTGGAGCCCGTCTGGCCTGTTTTGATCTGGTCAAAACCCGTTTGACACTGGTTTGAGCCGGTCAAAACTGGTTTGAACCGTTCTGGTCCGGTTTGATCCGGTTTGGGCCTGTCTGGTCTGGTTTGAGCCGGTTCAAACCGGTTTTAGCTGGTCTGGTCCGGTTTGAGTCTGGTTTGAGCCGTTCAAAACCTGGTAGACCCGGTCTGGTCCGTAATGAGACAGTTAAAACCGGTTTGAGCCAGTCTAAGAGCAGATCTGGTGCGGTTTGATACGGTTGGATCCGGTCAAAACACGTTTGAGTCCGTTTTTAGCCGGTCTGGTCCGTTCTAGTTTGAGCCAGTCAAAACCTGTTTGAGCCAGTCTGCTCCAGTTTGAGTCCGGTTTCAGTCCGGTTTGTTCCGGTCTGGTCCAGTTTGAGCCGGTGAAAACCGGTTTGAGACCGTCTCATCTGGTTTGAGCTCGTCAAAACTGGTTTGAGCCAGTCTAATACGGTCAAAACATGTTTGAGCCGGTCTGCTCGGATTTGAGTCCGGTTTGAGGCGGTAAAACCCGGTTTCAGTCCGGTTTGAGCCGGTCTTTTCCGTTCCGGTTTGAGTCCGGTTTAAGCCGATCAAAACCGGTTTGAGCCGGTCTGATTCGGTTTGAGACGGTCAAAAGCGGTTTGAGACGGGCTAATACGGTCAAAATAGGTTTGAGAGGGTCTGGTCCGGTTTGAGTCTGGTTTCAGCCGTTCAAAACCGGTTTGAGCCGGTCTGGTCTGGTTTGAACCGGTTTGAGCCTGTCTGGTCTGGTTTGAGAAGGGGAAAAACGGTATGAGCCGGTCTGGTCCCGTTATAGTCCGGTTTGAACCGGTTAAAACTGGTTTCAGCTGGTCTGGTTTGTTTTGAGCAGTTCTAGTCCGGTTTGAGCCTGTCAAAACTGGTTGGAAACGGTCGTGGCCGGTTTGAGCCCGTTTGAGCTGGTCTGGTCTAGTTTTAGCCGGTTTGAGCCGGTCTGTTCCTGCTTGAGACGGTCTGTTCCAGTTTGAGTCCGATTTGAGCCGTTCAAAACCGGTATGAGCCGGTCTGGTACGGTTTGAGTCTGGTTTGAGCCAGTCAAAAAAGCTTTGAGCTGGTCTGGTTCGGTTTGAGTCCGGTTTGAGCCGGTCAAAACCGGTTTGAGCCGGTCTGGCCTGATTGGATCTGGTGAAAACCCGTTTGACTCTGGTTTGAGCCGGTCAAAACTGGTTTGAGCCGCTCTGGTCCGGTTTGATACGGCTTGAGGCAGTCTGGTCTCGTTTGAGCCGGTTCAAACCAGTTTTAGCCGGTCTGGTCTGGTTTGAGTCCGGTTTGAGCCGTTCAAAACCTGGTAGACCCGGTCTGGTCCGTAATGAGACGCTTAAAACCGGTTTGAGCCAGTCTAAGAGCCGGTCGGGTGTGGTTTGATCCGGTTGGAGCCGGTCAAATCATGTTTGAGTCCGTTTTGAGGTGGTCTGGTCCGTTCCGGTTTGAGCCGGTCAAAACCTGTTTGAGCCGGTCTGGCCTGGTTTGACCCGGTTTGAGCCGGTCCGGTCAGGTTTTAGTCCGGTTTGAGCCGGTCAAAACCGGATTCAGCCAGTCTGGTTCGTTTTGAGCCGGTCTGGTCCGGTTTGAGCCTGTCAAAACCGATTTGAACCGGTCTGGGCCGGTTTGAGTCCGGTTTGAGCCGGTCAAAACCGGTTTGAGCCAGTCTGGCCTGGTTTGATATGGTCAAAACCCATATGAGTCCGGTTTGAGCCAGTGAAAACCGGTTTGAGATGTTCTGGTCCGGTTTGAGAAGGTTTGAGCCGGTCTGTTCCTGCTTGAGACGGTCTGTTCCAGTTTGAGTCCGATTTGAGCCGTTCAAAACCGGTATGAGCCGGTCTGGTACGGTTTGAGTCTGGTTTGAGCCAGTCAAAAAAGCTTTGAGCTGGTCTGGTTCGGTTTGAGTCCGGTTTGAGCCGGTCAAAACCGGTTTGAGCCGGTCTGGCCTGATTGGATCTGGTGAAAACCCGTTTGACTCTGGTTTGAGCCGGTCAAAACTGGTTTGAGCCGCTCTGGTCCGGTTTGATACGGCTTGAGGCAGTCTGGTCTCGTTTGAGCCGGTTCAAACCAGTTTTAGCCGGTCTGGTCCGGTTTGAGTCCGGTTTGAGCCGTTCAAAACCTGGTAGACCCGGTCTGGTCCGTAATGAGACGCTTAAAACCGGTTTGAGCCAGTCTAAGAGCCGGTCGGGTGTGGTTTGATCCGGTTGGAGCCGGTCAAATCATGTTTGAGTCCGTTTTGAGGTGGTCTGGTCCGTTCCGGTTTGAGCCGGTCAAAACCTGTTTGAGCCGGTCTGGCCTGGTTTGACCCGGTTTGAGCCGGTCCGGTCAGGTTTTAGTCCGGTTTGAGCCGGTCAAAACCGGATTCAGCCAGTCTGGTTCGTTTTGAGCCGGTCTGGTCCGGTTTGAGCCTGTCAAAACCGATTTGAACCGGTCTGGGCCGGTTTGAGTCCGGTTTGAGCCGGTCAAAACCGGTTTGAGCCAGTCTGGCCTGGTTTGATATGGTCAAAACCCATATGAGTCCGGTTTGAGCCAGTGAAAACCGGTTTGAGATGTTCTGGTCCGGTTTGAGAAGGTTTGAGCCGGTCTGGTGTGGGGTGAGCCGATTTGAGCCCACCTGTTCCTGTTTGAGCAGGTCTGTTCCTGTTTGAGTCCGGTTTGAGCCATTCAAAACCGATTTGAGCCGGTTTAATCAGGTTTGAGTCCGTTTTGAGCCAGTCAAAACAGGTTTGAGCCGGTCTGGTCCGGTTAGAGTCCAGTTTGAGCCGGTCAAAACCGGTTTCAGCCGGTGTGGCCTGGTTTGATCTGGTCAAAACACGTTTGACTCTGGTTTGAGCCCGTCAAAACTGGTTTGAGCTGTTTTGGTCCGGTTTGAGCCCGATTTGAGCCGGTCAAAATTGGTTTGAGCCGGTCCGGCCTGGTTTGATCTGGTCAAAACCCGTTTGAGTCCGGATTGAGCCGGTCAAAACCGGTCTGAGCCGGTCTGGTCCAGTTTGTGTCCGGTTTGAGTCCGGTTTGTGCTGGTCTGGTGCAGTTTGAGCCGGTCAAAACCGGTTTGAGCCCGTCTCGTGCGGTTTGAGCCAGTCAAATCTGGTTTGAGCCGGTATAATACGGTCAAAACATGTTTGAGCCGGTCTGCTCGGATTTGAGTCCGGTTTGAAGCGCTAAAAACCGGTTTAAGTCTGGTTTGAGCCGGTCTGTTCCGTTCCGGTTTGAGTCCGGTTTAAGCCGATCAAAACCAGTTTGAGCCGGTCTGTTTCAGTTTGAGACGGTCAAAACCGGTTTGAGCCTGTCTAATACGGTCAAAAGAGGTTTGAGATTGTCTGGTCCCTTTTGAGTCCGGTTTCAGCCGTTCAAAACCGGTTTGAGCCGATCTGGTCTGGTTTGAACCGGTTTGAGCAGGTCTGGTCTAGTTTGAGAAGGTGAAAACCGGTTTGAGCCGGTCTGGTCTCGTTATAGTCCGGTTTGAGCCGGTTAAAACCGGTTTCAGCTGGTCTGGTTTGTTTTGAGCAGGTCTGATCCGGTTTGAGCCTCTCAAAACCGGTTGGAACAGGTCGGGGCCTGTTTGAGTGCGGTTTGAGCCAGTCCAAACCGGTTCGAGACCGTGTGGCCTGGTTTGACCCGGTCAAAACACGTATGAGTCCGGATTGAGCCTGTGAAAACCGGTTTGAGATGTTCTGGTCTGGTTTCAGCCAGTTTGAGCTGGTCTGGTGTGGCTTGAGCCAGTTTTAGCCGGTCTCTTCCTGTTTGAGTACGGTTTAGCAGTTCAAAACCGTTTTGAGACGGTCTAGTCCGCTTTGAGTCTGGTTTCAGCTGATCAAAACCGGTTTGAGCCGGTCTGGTCCGGTTTGAGTCCGGTTTGACCCAGTCAAAACAGGTTTGAGCCGATCTGGTCCGGTTTGAGTCCGGTTTGAGCCGGTCAAAACTGGTTGGAGCCCGTCTGGCCTGTTTTGATCTGGTCAAAACCCGTTTGACACTGGTTTGAGCCGGTCAAAACTGGTTTGAACCGTTCTGGTCCGGTTTGATCCGGTTTGGGCCTGTCTGGACTGGTTTGAGCCGGTTCAAACCGGTTTTAGCTGGTCTGGTCCGGTTTGAGTCTGGTTTGAGCCGTTCAAAACCTGGTAGACCCGTTCTGGTCCGTAATGAGACGGTTAAAACCGGTTTGAGCCAGTCTAAGAGCAGATCTGGTGCGGTTTGATACGGTTGGAGCCGGTCAAAACACGTTTGAGTCCGTTTTTAGCCGGTCTGGTCCGTTCTGGTTTGAGCCGGTCAAAACCTGTTTGAGCCAGTCTGCTCCAGTTTGAGTCCGGTTTGAGTCCGGTTTGTTCCGGTCTGGTCCAGTTTGAGCCGGTGAAAACCGGTTTGAGACCGTCTCATCCGGTTTGAGCTGGTCAAAACTGGTTTGAGCCAGTCTAATACGGTCAAAACATGTTTGAGCCGGTCTGCTCGGATTTGAGTCCGGTTTGAGACGGTAAAACCCGGTTTCAGTCCGGTTTGAGCCGGTCTTTTCCGTTCCGGTTTGAGTCCGGTTTAAGCCGATCAAAACCGGTTAGAGCCGGTCTGATTCGGTTTGAGACGGTCAAAAGCGGTTTGAGTCGGGCTAATACGGTCAAAATAGGTTTGAGAGGGTCTGGTCCGGTTTGAGTCTGGTTTCAGCCGTTCAAAACCGGTTTGAGCCTGTCTGGTCTGGTTTGAGAAGGGGAAAAACGGTATGAGCCGTTCTGGCCCCTTTATAGTCCCGTTTGAACCGGTTAAAACTGGTTTCAGCTGGTCTGGTTTGTTTTGAGCAGGTCTAGTCCGGTTTGAGCCTGTCAAAACTGGTTGGAAACGGTCATGGCCGGTTTGAGCCCGTTTGAGCTGGTCTGGTCTAGTTTTAGCCGGTTTGAGCCGGTCTGTTCCTGCTTGAGCCGGTCTGTTCCAGTTTGAGTCCGATTTGAGCCGTTCAAAACCGGTATGAGCCGGTCTGGTACGGTTTGAGTCTGGTTTGAGCCAGTCAAAAAAGCTTTGAGCTGGTCTGGTTCGGTTTGAGTCCGGTTTGAGCCGGTCAAAACCGGTTTGAGCCGGTCTGGCCTGATTTGATCTGGTCAAAACCCGTTTGACTCTGGTTTGAGCCGGTCAAAACTGGTTTGAGCCGTTCTGGTCCGGTTTGATACGGCTTGAGGCAGTCTGGTCTCGTTTGAGCCGGTTCAAACCAGTTTTAGCCGGTCTGGTCCGGTTTGAGTCCGGTTTGAGCCGTTCAAAACCTGGTAGACGCGGTCTGGTCCGTAATGAGACGGTTAAAGCCGGTTTGAGCCAGTCTAAGAGCCGGTCGGGTGTGGTTTGATCCGGTTGATCCGGTCAAATCATGTTTGAGTCCGTTTTGAGGTGGTCTGGTCCGTTCCGGTTTGAGCCCGTCAAAATCTGTTTGAGCCGGTCTGTCCTGGTTTGACCCGGTTTGAGCCGGTCCGGTCAGGTTTTAGTCCGGTTTGAGCCGGTCCATACCGGATTCAGCCGCTCTGGTTCGTTTTGAGCCGGTCTGGTCCGGTTTGAGCCTGTCAAAACCGACTGGAACCGGTCTGGGCCGGTTTGAGTCCGGTTTGAGCCGGTCAAAACCGGTTTGAGCCGGTCTGGCCTGGTTTGATATGGTCAAAACCCATATGAGTCCGGTTTGAGCCAGTGAAAACCGGTTTGAGATGTTCTGGTCCGGTATGAGACGGTTTGAGCCGGTCTGGTCTGGTGTGAGCCGATTTGAGCTCATCTGTTCCTGTTTGAGCTGGTCTGTTCATGTTTGAGTCCGGTTTGAGCCGTTCAAAACCGTTTTGAGCCGGTCTAGTCAGGTTTGAGTCCTTTTTGAGCCAGTCAAAACAGGTTTGAGCCGGTCTGGTCCGGTTAGAGTCCAGTTTGAGCCGGTCAAAACCGGTTTCAGCCGGTGTGGCCTGGTTTGATCTGGTCAAAACACGTTTGACTCTGGTTTGAGCCCGTCAAAACTGGTTTGAGCCGTTTTGGTCCGGTTTGAGCCCGGTTTGAGCTGGTCAAAATTGGTTTGAGACGGTCCGGCCTGGTTTGATCTGGTCAAAACCCGTTTGAGTCCGGATTGAGCCGGTCAAAACCGGTCTGAGCCGGTCTGGTCCGGTTTGTGTCCGGTTTGAGTCCGGTTTGTGCCGGTCTGGTGCAGTTTGAGCCGGTCAAAACCGGTTTGAGCCCGTCTCGTGCGGTTTGAGCCAGTCAAATCTGGTTTGAGCCGGTATAATACGGTCAAAACATGTTTGAGCCGGTCTGCTCGGATTTGAGTCCGGTTTGAAGCGCTAAAAACCGGTTTAAGTCCGGTTTGAGCCGGTCTGTTCCGTTCCGGTTTGAGTCCGGTTTAAGCCGATCAAAACCAGTTTGAGCCGGTCTGTTTCAGTTTGAGACGGTCAAAACTGGTTTGAGCCTGTCTAAAACGGTCAAAAGAGGTTTGAGATTGTCTGGTCCCTTTTGAGTCCGGTTTCAGCCGTTCAAAACCGGTTTGAGCCGATCTGGTCTGGTTTGAACCGGTTTGAGCAGGTCTGGTCTAGTTTGAGAAGGTGAAAACCGGTTTGAGCCGGTCTGGTCTCGTTATAGTCCGGTTTGAGCCGGTTAAAACCGGTTTCAGCTGGTCTGGTTTGTTTTGAGCAGGTCTGATCCGGTTTGAGCCTCTCAAAACCGGTTGGAACGGGTCGGGGCCGGTTTGAGTCCGGTTTGAGCCAGTCCAAACCGGTTCGAGCCCGTGTGGCCTGGTTTGACCCGGTCAAAACACGTATGAGTCCGGATTGAGCCTGTGAAAACCGGTTTGAGATGTTCTGCTCTGGTTTCAGCCAGTTTGAGCTGGTCTGGTGTGGCTTGAGCCAGTTTTAGCCGGTCTCTTCCTGTTTGAGTCCGGTTTAGCAGTTCAAAACCGTTTTGAGACGGTCTAGTCCGCTTTGAGTCTGGTTTCAGCCGATCAAAACCGGTTTGAGCCGGTCTGGTCCGGTTTGAGTCCGGTTTGACCCAGTCAAAACAGGTTTGAGCCGATCTGGTCCGGTTTGAGTCTGGTTTGAGCCGGTCAAAACTGGTTGGAGCCCGTCTGGCCTGTTTTGATCTGGTCAAAACCCGTTTGACAGTGGTTTGAGCCGGTCAAAACTGGTTTGAACCGTTCTGGTCCGGTTTGATCCGGTTTGGGCCTGTCTGGTCTGGTTTGAGCCGGTTCAAACCGGTTTTAGCTGGTCTGGTCCGGTTTGAGTCTGGTTTGAGCCGTTCAAAACCTGCTAGACCCGGTCTGGTCCGTAATGAGACGGTTAAAACCGGTTTGAGCCAGTCTAAGAGCAGATCTGGTGCGGTTTGATACGGTTGGAGCCGGTCAAAACACGTTTGAGTCCGTTTTGAGCCGGTCTGGTCCGTTCTGGTTTGAGCCGGTCAAAACCTGTTTGAGCCTGTCTGCTCCAGTTTGAGTCCGGTTTGAGCCAGTCAAAACAGGTTTGAGCCGGTCTGGCCTGGTTTGATATGGTCAAAACCCATATGAGTCCGGTTTGAGCCAGTGAAAACCGGTTTGAGATGTTCTGGTCCGGTTTGAGACGGTTTGAGCCGGTCTGGTCTGGTGTGATTCGATTTGCGCCCATCTGTTCCTGTTTGAGCCGGTCTGTTCATGTTTGAGTCCGGTTTTAGCCGTTCAAAACCGTTTTGAGCCGGTCTAGTCAGGTTTGAGTCCTTTTTGAGCCAGTCAAATCAGGTTTGAGCCGGTCTGGTCCGGTTAGAGTCCAGTTTGAGCCGGTCAAAACCGGTTTCAGCCGGTGTGGCCTGGTTTGATCTGGTCAAAACACGTTTGACTCTGGTTTGAGCCCGTCAAAACTGGTTTGAGCCGTTTTGGTCCGGTTTGAGCCCGGTTTGAGCCGGTCAAAATTGGTTTGAGCCGGTCCGGCCTGGTTTGATCTGGTCAAAACCCGTTTGAGTCCGGATTGAGCCGGTCAAAACCGGTCTGAGCCGGTCTGGTCCGGTTTGTGTCCGGTTTGAGTCCGGTTTGTGCCGGTCTGGTGCAGTTTGAGCCGGTCAAAACCGGTTTGAGCCCGTCTCGTGCGGTTTGAGCCAGTCAAAACTGGTTTGAGCCGGTATAATACGGTCAAAACATGTTTGAGCCGGTCTGCTGGGATTTGAGTCCGGTTTGAAGCGCTAAAACCCGGTTTAAGTCCGGTTTGAGCCGGTCTGTTCCGTTCCGGTTTGAGTCCGGTTTAAGCCGATCAAAACCAGTTTGAGCCGGTCTGTTTCAGTTTGAGACGGTCAAAACCGGTTTGAGCCTGTCTAATACGGTCAAAAGAGGTTTGAGATTGTCTGGTCCCTTTTGAGTCCGGTTTCAGCCGTTCAAAACTGGTTTGAGCCGATCTGGTCTGGTTTGAACCGGTTTGAGCAGGTCTGGTCTAGTTTGAGAAGGTGAAAACCGGTTTGAGCCGGTCTGGTCCCGTTATAGTCCGGTTTGAGCCGGTTAAAACCGGTTTCAGCTGGTCTGGTTTGTTTTGAGCAGGTCTGATCCGGTTTGAGCCTCTCAAAACCGGTTGGAACCGGTCGGGGCCGGTTTGAGTCCGGTTTGAGCCGGTCCAAACCCGTTCGAGCCCGTGTGGCCTGGTTTGACCCGGTCAAAGCACGTATGAGTCCGGATTGAGCCTGTGAAAACCGGTTTGAGATGTTCTGGTCTGGTTTCAGCCAGTTTGAGCTGGTCTGGTGTGGCTTGAGCCAGTTTTAGCCGGTCTCTTCCTGTTTGAGTCCGGTTTAGCAGTTCAAAACCGTTTTGAGACGGTCTAGTCCGCTTTGAGTCTGGTTTCAGCCGATCAAAACCGGTTTGAGCCGGTCTGGTCCGGTTTGAGTCCGGTTGGACCCAGTCAAAACAGGTTTGAGCCGATCTGGTCCGGTTTGAGTCCGGTTTGAGCCGGTCAAAACTGGTTGGAGCCCGTCTGGCCTGTTTTGATCTGGTCAAAACCCGTTTGACACTGGTTTGAGCCGGTCAAAACTGGTTTGAAACGTTCTGGTCCGGTTTGAACCGGTTTGGGCCTGTCTGGTCTGGTTTGAGCCGGTTCAAACCGGTTTTAGCTGGTCTGGTCCGGTTTGAGTCCGGTTTGAGCCGTTCAAAACCTGGTAGACACTGTCTGGTCCGTAATGAGACGGTTAAAACCGGTTTGAGCCAGTCTAAGAGCCGGTCGGGTGCGGTTTGATACAGTTGGAGCCGGTCAAACACGTTTGAGTCCGTTTTGAGCCGGTCTGGTCCGTTCTGGTTTGAGCCGGTCAAAACCTGTTTGAGCCAGTCTGCTCCAGTTTGAGTCCGGTTTGAGCCAGTGAAAACAGGTTTGAGCCGGTCTGGTCCGGTTTGAGTCCGGTTTGAGTCCGGTTTGTTCCGGTCTGGTCCAGTTTGAGCCGGTGAAAACCGGTTTGAGACCATCTCATCCGGTTTGAGCTGGTCAAAACTGGTTTGAGCCAGTCTAATACGGTCAAAACATGTTTGAGCCGGTCTGCTCGGATTTGAGTCCGGTTTGAGGCGGTAAAACCCGGTTTCAGTCCGGTTTGAGCCGGTCTTTTCCGTTCCGGTTTGAGTCCGGTTTAAGCCGATCAAAACCGGTTTGAGCCGGTCTGATTCGGTTTGAGACGGTCAAAAGCGGTTTGAGTCGGGCTAATACGGTCAAAATAGGTTTGAGAGGGTCTGGTCCGGTTTGAGTCTGGTTTCAGCCGTTCAAAACCGGTTTGAGCCGGTCTGGTCTGGTTTGAACCGGTTTGAGCCTGTCTGGTCTGGTTTGAGAAGGGGAAAAACGGTATGAGCCGGTCTGGTCCCGTTATAGTCCGGTTTGAACCGGTTAAAACTGGTTTCAGCTGGTCTGGTTTGTTTTGAGCAGTTCTAGTCCGGTTTGAGCCTGTCAAAACTGGTTGGAAACTGTCGTGGCCGGTTTGAGCCCGTTTGAGCTGGTCTGGTCTAGTTTTAGCCGGTTTGAGCCGGTCTGTTCCTGCTTGATCCGGTCTGTTCCAGTTTGAGTCCGATTTGAGCCGTTCAAAACCGGTATGAGCCGGTCTGGTACGGTTTGAGTCTGGTTTGAGCCAGTCAAAAAAGCTTTGAGCTGGTCTGGTTCGGTTTGAGTCCGGTTTGAGCCGGTCAAAACCGGTTTGAGCCGGTCTGGCCTGATTTGATCTGGTCAAAACCTGTTTGACTCTGGTTTGAGCCGGTCAAAACTGGTTTGAGCCGTTCTGGTCCGGTTTGATACGGCTTGAGGCAGTCTGGTCTCGTTTGAGCCGGTTCAAACCAGTTTTAGCCGGTCTGGTCCGGTTTGAGTCCGGTTTGAGCCGTTCAAAACCTGGTAGACCCGGTCTGGTCCGTAATGAGACGCTTAAAACCGGTTTGAGCCAGTCTAAGAGCCGGTCGGGTGTGGTTTGATCCGGTTGGAGCCGGTCAAATCATGTTTGAGTCCGTTTTGAGGTGGTCTGGTCCGTTCCGGTTTGAGCCGGTCAAAACCTGTTTGAGCCGGTCTGGCCTGGTTTGACCCGGTTTGAGCCGGTCCGGTCAGGTTTTAGTCCGGTTTGAGCCGGTCAAAACCGGATTCAGCCAGTCTGGTTCGTTTTGAGCCGGTCTGGTCCGGTTTGAGCCTGTCAAAACCGATTTGAACCGGTCTGGGCCGGTTTGAGTCAGGTTTGAGCCGGTCAAAACCGGTTTGAGCCAGTCTGGCCTGGTTTGATATGGTCAAAACCCATATGAGTCCGGTTTTAGCCAGTGAAAACCGGTTTGAGATGTTCTGGTCCGGTTTGAGAAGGTTTGAGCCGGTCTGGAGTGGGGTGAGCCGATTTGAGCCCACCTGTTCCTGTTTGAGCAGGTCTGTTCCTGTTTGAGTCCGGTTTGAGCCGTTCAAAACCGATTTGAGCCGGTTTAATCAGGTTTGAGTCCGTTTTGAGCCAGTCAAAACAGGTTTGAGCCGGTCTGGTCCGGTTAGAGTCCAGTTTGAGCCGGTCAAAACCGGTTTCAGCCGGTGTGGCCTGGTTTGATCTGGTCAAAACACGTTTGACTCTGGTTTGAGCCCGTCAAAACTGGTTTGAGCTGTTTTGGTCCGGTTTGAGCACGATTTGAGCCGGTCAAAATTGGTTTGAGCCGGTCCGGCCTGGTTTGATCTGGTCAAAACCCGTTTGAGTCCGGATTGAGCCGGTCAAAACCGGTCTGAGCCGGTCTGGTCCAGTTTGTGTCCGGTTTGAGTCCGGTTTGTGCCGGTCTGGTGCAGTTTGAGCCGGTCAAAACCGGTTTGAGCCCGTCTCGTGCGGTTTGAGCCAGTCAAATCTGGTTTGAGCCGGTATAATACGGTCAAAACATGTTTGAGCCGGTCTGCTCGGATTTGAGTCCGGTTTGAAGCGCTAAAAACCGGTTTAAGTCCGGTTTGAGCCGGTCTGTTCCGTTCCGGTTTGAGTCCGGTTTAAGCCGATCAAAACCAGTTTGAGCCGGTCTGTTTCAGTTTGAGACGGTCAAAACCGGTTTGAGCCTGTCTAATACGGTCAAAAGAGGTTTGAGATTGTCTGGTCCCTTTTGAGTCCGGTTTCAGCCGTTCAAAACCGGTTTGAGCCGATCTGGTCTGGTTTGAACCGGTTTGAGCAGGTCTGGTCTAGTTTGAGAAGGTGAAAACCGGTTTGAGCCGGTCTGGTCTCGTTATAGTCCGGTTTGAGCCGGTTAAAACCGGTTTCAGCTGGTCTGGTTTGTTTTGAGCAGGTCTGATCCGGTTTGAGCCTCTCAAAACCGGTTGGAACCGGTCGGGGCCGGTTTGAGTGCGGTTTGAGCCAGTCCAAACCGGTTCGAGACCGTGTGGCCTGGTTTGACCCGGTCAAAACACGTATGAGTCCGGATTGAGCCTGTGAAAACCGCTTTGAGATGTTCTGGTCTGGTTTCAGCCAGTTTGAGCTGGTCTGGTGTGGCTTGAGCCAGTTTTAGCCGGTCTCTTCCTGTTTGAGTACGGTTTAGCAGTTCAAAACCGTTTTGAGACGGTCTAGTCCGCTTTGAGTCTGGTTTCAGCTGATCAAAACCGGTTTGAGCCGGTCTGGTCCGGTTTGAGTCCGGTTTGACCCAGTCAAAACAGGTTTGAGCCGATCTGGTCCGGTTTGAGTCCGGTTTGAGCCGGTCAAAACTGGTTGGAGCCCGTCTGGCCTGTTTTGATCTGGTCAAAACCCGTTTGACACTGGTTTGAGCCGGTCAAAACTGGTTTGAACCGTTCTGGTCCGGTTTGATCCGGTTTGGGCCTGTCTGGACTGGTTTGAGCCGGTTCAAACCGGTTTTAGCTGGTCTGGTCCGGTTTGAGTCTGGTTTGAGCCGTTCAAAACCTGGTAGACCCGTTCTGGTCCGTAATGAGACGGTTAAAACCGGTTTGAGCCAGTCTAAGAGCAGATCTGGTGCGGTTTGATACGGTTGGAGCCGGTCAAAACACGTTTGAGTCCGTTTTTAGCCGGTCTGGTCCGTTCTGGTTTGAGCCGGTCAAAACCTGTTTGAGCCAGTCTGCTCCAGTTTGAGTCCGGTTTGAGTCCGGTTTGTTCCGGTCTGGTCCAGTTTGAGCCGGTGAAAACCGGTTTGAGACCGTCTCATCCGGTTTGAGCTGGTCAAAACTGGTTTGAGCCTGTCTAATACGGTCAAAACATGTTTGAGCCGGTCTGCTCGGATTTGAGTCCGGTTTGAGACGGTAAAACCCGGTTTCAGTCCGGTTTGAGCCGGTCTTTTCCGTTCCGGTTTGAGTCCGGTTTAAGCCGATCAAAACCGGTTAGAGCCGGTCTGATTCGGTTTGAGACGGTCAAAAGCGGTTTGAGTCGGGCTAATACGGTCAAAATAGGTTTGAGAGGGTCTGGTCCGGTTTGAGTCTGGTTTCAGCCGTTCAAAACCGGTTTGAGCCGGTCTGGTCTGGTTTGAACCGGTTTGAGCCTGTCTGGTCTGGTTTGAGAAGGGGAAAAACGGTATGAGCCGGTCTGGTCCCGTTATAGTCCGGTTTGAACCGGTTAAAACTGGTTTCAGCTGGTCTGGTTTGTTTTGAGCAGGTCTAGTCCGGTTTGAGCCTGTCAAAACTGGTTGGAAACGGTCGTGGCCGGTTTGAGCCCGTTTGAGCTGGTCTGGTCTAGTTTTAGCCGGTTTGAGCCGGTCTGTTCCTGCTTGAGCCGGTCTGTTCCAGTTTGAGTCCGATTTGAGCCGTTCAAAACCGGTATGAGCCGGTCTGGTACGGTTTGAGTCTGGTTTGAGCCAGTCAAAAAAGCTTTGAGCTGGTCTGGTTCGGTTTGAGTCCGGTTTGAGCCGGTCAAAACCGGTTTGAGCCGGTCTGGCCTGATTTGATCTGGTCAAAACCCGTTTGACTCTGGTTTGAGCCGGTCAAAACTGATTTGAGCCGTTCTGGTCCGGTTTGATACGGCTTGAGGCAGTCTGGTCTCGTTTGAGCCGGTTCAATCCAGTTTTAGCCGGTCTGGTCCGGTTTGAGTCCGGTTTGAGCCGTTCAAAACCTGTTAGACCCGGTCTGGTCCGTAATGAGACGGTTAAAACCGGTTTGAGCCAGTCTAAGAGCCGGTCGGGTGTGGTTTGATCCGGTTGGAGCCGGTCAAATCATGTTTGAGTCCGTTTTGAGGTGGCCTGGTCCGTTCCGGTTTGAGCCGGTCAAAACCTGTTTGAGCCGGTCTGGCCTGGTTTGACCCGGTTTGAGCCCGTCCGGTCAGGTTTTAGTCCGGTTTGAGCCGGTGAAAACCGGATTCAGCCGGTCTGGTTCGTTTTGAGCCGGTCTGGTCCGGTTTGAGCCTGTCAAAACCGATTGGAACCGGTCTGGGCCGGTTTGAGTCCGGTTTGAGCCGGTCAAAACCGGTTTGAGCCGGTCTGGCCAGGTTTGTTATGGTCAAAACCCATATGAGTCCAGTTTGAGCCAGTGAAAACCGGTTTGAGATGTTCTGGTCCGGTTTGAGAAGGTTTGAGCCGGTCTGGTCTGGTGTGAGCCGATTTGAGCCCATCTGTTCCTGTTTGAGCAGGTCTGTTCCTGTTTGAGTCCGGTTTGAGCCGTTCAAAACCGTTTTGAGCCGGTCTAGTCAGGTTTGAGTCCTTTTTGAGCCAGTCAAAGCAGGTTTGAGCCGGTCTGGTCCGGTTAGAGTCCAGTTTGAGCCGGTCAAAACCGGTTTCAGCCGGTGTGGCCTGGTTTGATCTGGTCAAAACACGTTTGACTCTGGTTTGAGCGCGTCAAAACTGGTTTGAGCCGTTTTGGTCCGGTTTGAGCCCGGTTTGAGCCGCTCAAAATTGGTTTGAGCCGGTCCGGCCTGGTTTGATCTGGTCAAAACCCGTTTGAGTCCGGATTGAGCCGGTCAAAACCGGTCTGAGCCGGTCTGGTCCGGTTTGTGTCCGGTTTGAGTCCGGTTTGTGCCGGTCTGGTGCAGTTTGAGCCGGTCAAAACCGGTTTGAGCCCGTCTCGTGCGGTTTGAGCCAGTCAAATCTGGTTTGAGCCGGTATAATACGGTCAAAACATGTTTGAGCCGGTCTGCTCGGATTTGAGTCCGGTTTGAAGCGCTAAAAACCGGTTTAAGTCCGGTTTGAGCCGGTCTGTTCCGTTCCGGTTTGAGTCCGGTTTAAGCCGATCAAAACCAGTTTGAGACGGTCTGTTTCAGTTTGAGACGGTCAAAACCGGTTTGAGCCTGTCTAATACTGTCAAAAGATGTTTGAGATTGTCTGGTACCTTTTGAGACCGGTTTCAGCCGTTCAAAACCGGTTTGAGCCGATCTGGTCTGGTTTGAACCGGTTTGAGCAGGTCTGGTCTAGTTTGAGAAGGTGAAAACCGGTTTGAGCCGGTCTGGTCTCGTTATAGTCCGGTTTGAGCCGGTTAAAACCGGTTTCAGCTGGTCTGGTTTGTTTTGAGCAGGTCTGATCCGGTTTGAGCCTCTCAAAACCGGTTGGAACCGGTCGGGGCCTGTTTGAGTGCGGTTTGAGCCAGTCCAAACCGGTTCGAGACCGTGTGGCCTGGTTTGACCCGGTCAAAACACGTATGAGTCCGGATTGAGCCTGTGAAAACCGGTTTGAGATGTTCTGGTCTGGTTTCAGCCAGTTTGAGCTGGTCTGGTGTGGCTTGAGCCAGTTTTAGCCGGTCTCTTCCTGTTTGAGTACGGTTTAGCAGTTCAAAACCGTTTTGAGACGGTCTAGTCCGCTTTGAGTCTGGTTTCAGCTGATCAAAACCGGTTTGAGCCGGTCTGGTCCGGTTTGAGTCCGGTTTGACCCAGTCAAAACAGGTTTGAGCCGATCTGGTCCGGTTTGAGTCCGGTTTGAGCCGGTCAAAACTGGTTGGAGCCCGTCTGGCCTGTTTTGATCTGGTCAAAACCCGTTTGACACTGGTTTGAGCCGGTCAAAACTGGTTTGAACCGTTCTGGTCCGGTTTGATCCGGTTTGGGCCTGTCTGGACTGGTTTGAGCCGGTTCAAACCGGTTTTAGCTGGTCTGGTCCGGTTTGAGTCTGGTTTGAGCCGTTCAAAACCTGGTAGACCCGTTCTGGTCCGTAATGAGACGGTTAAAACCGGTTTGAGCCAGTCTAAGAGCAGATCTGGTGCGGTTTGATACGGTTGGAGCCGGTCAAAACACGTTTGAGTCCGTTTTTAGCCGGTCTGGTCCGTTCTGGTTTGAGCCGGTCAAAACCTGTTTGAGCCAGTCTGCTCCAGTTTGAGTCCGGTTTGAGTCCGGTTTGTTCCGGTCTGGTCCAGTTTGAGCCGGTGAAAACCGGTTTGAGACCGTCTCATCCGGTTTGAGCTGGTCAAAACTGGTTTGAGCCAGTCTAATACGGTCAAAACATGTTTGAGCCGGTCTGCTCGGATTTGAGTCCGGTTTGAGACGGTAAAACCCGGTTTCAGTCCGGTTTGAGCCGGTCTTTTCCGTTCCGGTTTGAGTCCGGTTTAAGCCGATCAAAACCGGTTAGAGCCGGTCTGATTCGGTTTGAGACGGTCAAAAGCGGTTTGAGTCGGGCTAATACGGTCAAAATAGGTTTGAGAGGGTCTGGTCCGGTTTGAGTCTGGTTTCAGCCGTTCAAAACCGGTTTGAGCCTGTCTGGTCTGGTTTGAGAAGGGGAAAAACGGTATGAGCCGTTCTGGCCCCTTTATAGGCCCGTTTGAACCGGTTAAAACTGGTTTCAGCTGGTCTGGTTTGTTTTGAGCAGGTCTAGTCCGGTTTGAGCCTGTCAAAACTGGTTGGAAACGGTCGTGGCCGGTTTGAGCCCGTTTGAGCTGGTCTGGTCTAGTTTTAGCCGGTTTGAGCCGGTCTGTTCCTGCTTGAGCCGGTCTGTTCCAGTTTGAGTCCGATTTGAGCCGTTCAAAACCGGTATGAGCCGGTCTGGTACGGTTTGAGTCTGGTTTGAGCCAGTCAAAAAAGCTTTGAGCTGGTCTGGTTCGGTTTGAGTCCGGTTTGAGCCGGTCAAAACCGGTTGGAGCCGGTCTGGCCTGATTTGATCTGGTCAAAACCCGTTTGACTCTGGTTTGAGCCGGTCAAAACTGGTTTGAGCCGTTCTGGTCCGGTTTGATACGGCTTGAGGCAGTCTGGTCTCGTTTGAGCCGGTTCAAACCAGTTTTAGCCGGTCTGGTCCGGTTTGAGTCCGGTTTGAGCCGTTCAAAACCTGGTAGACGCGGTCTGGTCCGTAATGAGACGGTTAAAGCCGGTTTGAGCCAGTCTAAGAGCCGGTCGGGTGTGGTTTGATCCGGTTGATCCGGTCAAATCATGTTTGAGTCCGTTTTGAGGTGGTCTGGTCCGTTCCGGTTTGAGCCCGTCAAAATCTGTTTGAGCCGGTCTGTCCTGGTTTGACCCGGTTTGAGCCGGTCCGGTCAGGTTTTAGTCCGGTTTGAGCCGGTCCATACCGGATTCAGCCGCTCTGGTTCGTTTTGAGCCGGTCTGGTCCGGTTTGAGCCTGTCAAAACCGACTGGAACCGGTCTGGGCCGGTTTGAGTCCGGTTTGAGCCGGTCAAAACCGGTTTGAGCCGGTCTGGCCTGGTTTGATATGGTCAAAACCCATATGAGTCCGGTTTGAGCCAGTGAAAACCGGTTTGAGATGTTCTGGTCCGGTATGAGACGGTTTGAGCCGGTCTGGTCTGGTGTGAGCCGATTTGAGCTCATCTGTTCCTGTTTGAGCTGGTCTGTTCATGTTTGAGTCCGGTTTGAGCCGTTCAAAACCGTTTTGAGCCGGTCTAGTCAGGTTTGAGTCCTTTTTGAGCCAGTCAAAACAGGTTTGAGCCGGTCTGGTCCGGTTAGAGTCCAGTTTGAGCCGGTCAAAACCGGTTTCAGCCGGTGTGGCCTGGTTTGATCTGGTCAAAACACGTTTGACTCTGGTTTGAGCCCGTCAAAACTGGTTTGAGCCGTTTTGGTCCGGTTTGAGCCCGGTTTGAGCTGGTCAAAATTGGTTTGAGACGGTCCGGCCTGGTTTGATCTGGTCAAAACCCGTTTGAGTCCGGATTGAGCCGGTCAAAACCGGTCTGAGCCGGTCTGGTCCGGTTTGTGTCCGGTTTGAGTCCGGTTTGTGCCGGTCTGGTGCAGTTTGAGCCGGTCAAAACCGGTTTGAGCCCGTCTCGTGCGGTTTGAGCCAGTCAAATCTGGTTTGAGCCGGTATAATACGGTCAAAACATGTTTGAGCCGGTCTGCTCGGATTTGAGTCCGGTTTGAAGCGCTAAAAACCGGTTTAAGTCCGGTTTGAGCCGGTCTGTTCCGTTCCGGTTTGAGTCCGGTTTAAGCCGATCAAAACCAGTTTGAGCCGGTCTGTTTCAGTTTGAGACGGTCAAAACTGGTTTGAGCCTGTCTAAAACGGTCAAAAGAGGTTTGAGATTGTCTGGTCCCTTTTGAGTCCGGTTTCAGCCGTTCAAAACCGGTTTGAGCCGATCTGGTCTGGTTTGAACCGGTTTGAGCAGGTCTGGTCTAGTTTGAGAAGGTGAAAACCGGTTTGAGCCGGTCTGGTCTCGTTATAGTCCGGTTTGAGCCGGTTAAAACCGGTTTCAGCTGGTCTGGTTTGTTTTGAGCAGGTCTGATCCGGTTTGAGCCTCTCAAAACCGGTTGGAACGGGTCGGGGCCGGTTTGAGTCCGGTTTGAGCCAGTCCAAACCGGTTCGAGCCCGTGTGGCCTGGTTTGACCCGGTCAAAACACGTATGAGTCCGGATTGAGCCTGTGAAAACCGGTTTGAGATGTTCTGCTCTGGTTTCAGCCAGTTTGAGCTGGTCTGGTGTGGCTTGAGCCAGTTTTAGCCGGTCTCTTCCTGTTTGAGTCCGGTTTAGCAGTTCAAAACCGTTTTGAGACGGTCTAGTCCGCTTTGAGTCTGGTTTCAGCCGATCAAAACCGGTTTGAGCCGGTCTGGTCCGGTTTGAGTCCGGTTTGACCCAGTCAAAACAGGTTTGAGCCGATCTGGTCCGGTTTGAGTCTGGTTTGAGCCGGTCAAAACTGGTTGGAGCCCGTCTGGCCTGTTTTGATCTGGTCAAAACCCGTTTGACAGTGGTTTGAGCCGGTCAAAACTGGTTTGAACCGTTCTGGTCCGGTTTGATCCGGTTTGGGCCTGTCTGGTCTGGTTTGAGCCGGTTCAAACCGGTTTTAGCTGGTCTGGTCCGGTTTGAGTCTGGTTTGAGCCGTTCAAAACCTGCTAGACCCGGTCTGGTCCGTAATGAGACGGTTAAAACCGGTTTGAGCCAGTCTAAGAGCAGATCTGGTGCGGTTTGATACGGTTGGAGCCGGTCAAAACACGTTTGAGTCCGTTTTGAGCCGGTCTGGTCCGTTCTGGTTTGAGCCGGTCAAAACCTGTTTGAGCCTGTCTGCTCCAGTTTGAGTCCGGTTTGAGCCAGTCAAAACAGGTTTGAGCCGGTCTGGCCTGGTTTGATATGGTCAAAACCCATATGAGTCCGGTTTGAGCCAGTGAAAACCGGTTTGAGATGTTCTGGTCCGGTTTGAGACGGTTTGAGCCGGTCTGGTCTGGTGTGATTCGATTTGCGCCCATCTGTTCCTGTTTGAGCCGGTCTGTTCATGTTTGAGTCCGGTTTTAGCCGTTCAAAACCGTTTTGAGCCGGTCTAGTCAGGTTTGAGTCCTTTTTGAGCCAGTCAAATCAGGTTTGAGCCGGTCTGGTCCGGTTAGAGTCCAGTTTGAGCCGGTCAAAACCGGTTTCAGCCGGTGTGGCCTGGTTTGATCTGGTCAAAACACGTTTGACTCTGGTTTGAGCCCGTCAAAACTGGTTTGAGCCGTTTTGGTCCGGTTTGAGCCCGGTTTGAGCCGGTCAAAATTGGTTTGAGCCGGTCCGGCCTGGTTTGATCTGGTCAAAACCCGTTTGAGTCCGGATTGAGCCGGTCAAAACCGGTCTGAGCCGGTCTGGTCCGGTTTGTGTCCGGTTTGAGTCCGGTTTGTGCCGGTCTGGTGCAGTTTGAGCCGGTCAAAACCGGTTTGAGCCCGTCTCGTGCGGTTTGAGCCAGTCAAAACTGGTTTGAGCCGGTATAATACGGTCAAAACATGTTTGAGCCGGTCTGCTGGGATTTGAGTCCGGTTTGAAGCGCTAAAACCCGGTTTAAGTCCGGTTTGAGCCGGTCTGTTCCGTTCCGGTTTGAGTCCGGTTTAAGCCGATCAAAACCAGTTTGAGCCGGTCTGTTTCAGTTTGAGACGGTCAAAACCGGTTTGAGCCTGTCTAATACGGTCAAAAGAGGTTTGAGATTGTCTGGTCCCTTTTGAGTCCGGTTTCAGCCGTTCAAAACTGGTTTGAGCCGATCTGGTCTGGTTTGAACCGGTTTGAGCAGGTCTGGTCTAGTTTGAGAAGGTGAAAACCGGTTTGAGCCGGTCTGGTCCCGTTATAGTCCGGTTTGAGCCGGTTAAAACCGGTTTCAGCTGGTCTGGTTTGTTTTGAGCAGGTCTGATCCGGTTTGAGCCTCTCAAAACCGGTTGGAACCGGTCGGGGCCGGTTTGAGTCCGGTTTGAGCCGGTCCAAACCCGTTCGAGCCCGTGTGGCCTGGTTTGACCCGGTCAAAGCACGTATGAGTCCGGATTGAGCCTGTGAAAACCGGTTTGAGATGTTCTGGTCTGGTTTCAGCCTGTTTGAGCTGGTCTGGTGTGGCTTGAGCCAGTTTTAGCCGGTCTCTTCCTGTTTGAGTCCGGTTTAGCAGTTCAAAACCGTTTTGAGACGGTCTAGTCCGCTTTGAGTCTGGTTTCAGCCGATCAAAACCGGTTTGAGCCGGTCTGGTCCGGTTTGAGTCCGGTTTGACCCAGTCAAAACAGGTTTGAGCCGATCTGGTCCGGTTTGAGTCCGGTTTGAGCCGGTCAAAACTGGTTGGAGCCCGTCTGGCCTGTTTTGATCTGGTCAAAACCCGTTTGACACTGGTTTGAGCCGGTCAAAACTGGTTTGAAACGTTCTGGTCCGGTTTGAACCGGTTTGGGCCTGTCTGGTCTGGTTTGAGCCGGTTCAAACCGGTTTTAGCTGGTCTGGTCCGGTTTGAGTCCGGTTTGAGCCGTTCAAAACCTGGTAGACCCGGTCTGGTCCGTAATGAGACGGTTAAAACCGGTTTGAGCCAGTCTAAGAGCCGGTCGGGTGCGGTTTGATACAGTTGGAGCCGGTCAAACACGTTTGAGTCCGTTTTGAGCCGGTCTGGTCCGTTCTGGTTTGAGCCGGTCAAAACCTGTTTGAGCCAGTCTGCTCCAGTTTGAGTCCGGTTTGAGCCAGTTAAAACAGGTTTGAGCCGGTCTGGTCCGGTTTGAGTCCGGTTTGAGTCCGGTTTGTTCCGGTCTGGTCCAGTTTGAGCCGGTGAAAACCGGTTTGAGACCATCTCATCCGGTTTGAGCTGGTCAAAACTGGTTTGAGCCAGTCTAATACGGTCAAAACATGTTTGAGCCGGTCTGCTCGGATTTGAGTCCGGTTTGAGGCGGTAAAACCCGGTTTCAGTCCGGTTTGAGCCGGTCTTTTCCGTTCCGGTTTGAGTCCGGTTTAAGCCGATCAAAACCGGTTTGAGCCGGTCTGATTCGGTTTGAGACGGTCAAAAGCGGTTTGAGTCGGGCTAATACGGTCAAAATAGGTTTGAGAGGGTCTGGTCCGGTTTGAGTCTGGTTTCAGCCGTTCAAAACCGGTTTGAGCCGGTCTGGTCTGGTTTGAACCGGTTTGAGCCTGTCTGGTCTGGTTTGAGAAGGGGAAAAACGGTATGAGCCGGTCTGGTCCCGTTATAGTCCGGTTTGAACCGGTTAAAACTGGTTTCAGCTGGTCTGGTTTGTTTTGAGCAGTTCTAGTCCGGTTTGAGCCTGTCAAAACTGGTTGGAAACTGTCGTGGCCGGTTTGAGCCCGTTTGAGCTGGTCTGGTCTAGTTTTAGCCGGTTTGAGCCGGTCTGTTCCTGCTTGATCCGGTCTGTTCCAGTTTGAGTCCGATTTGAGCCGTTCAAAACCGGTATGAGCCGGTCTGGTACGGTTTGAGTCTGGTTTGAGCCAGTCAAAAAAGCTTTGAGCTGGTCTGGTTCGGTTTGAGTCCGGTTTGAGCCGGTCAAAACCGGTTTGAGCCGGTCTGGCCTGATTTGATCTGGTCAAAACCTGTTTGACTCTGGTTTGAGCCGGTCAAAACTGGTTTGAGCCGTTCTGGTCCGGTTTGATACGGCTTGAGGCAGTCTGGTCTCGTTTGAGCCGGTTCAAACCAGTTTTAGCCGGTCTGGTCCGGTTTGAGTCCGGTTTGAGCCGTTCAAAACCTGGTAGACCCGGTCTGGTCCGTAATGAGACGCTTAAAACCGGTTTGAGCCAGTCTAAGAGCCGGTCGGGTGTGGTTTGATCCGGTTGGAGCCGGTCAAATCATGTTTGAGTCCGTTTTGAGGTGGTCTGGTCCGTTCCGGTTTGAGCCGGTCAAAACCTGTTTGAGCCGGTCTGGCCTGGTTTGACCCGGTTTGAGCCGGTCCGGTCAGGTTTTAGTCCGGTTTGAGCCGGTCAAAACCGGATTCAGCCAGTCTGGTTCGTTTTGAGCCGGTCTGGTCCGGTTTGAGCCTGTCAAAACCGATTTGAACCGGTCTGGGCCGGTTTGAGTCAGGTTTGAGCCGGTCAAAACCGGTTTGAGCCAGTCTGGCCTGGTTTGATATGGTCAAAACCCATATGAGTCCGGTTTTAGCCAGTGAAAACCGGTTTGAGATGTTCTGGTCCGGTTTGAGAAGGTTTGAGCCGGTCTGGAGTGGGGTGAGCCGATTTGAGCCCACCTGTTCCTGTTTGAGCAGGTCTGTTCCTGTTTGAGTCCGGTTTGAGCCGTTCAAAACCGATTTGAGCCGGTTTAATCAGGTTTGAGTCCGTTTTGAGCCAGTCAAAACAGGTTTGAGCCGGTCTGGTCCGGTTAGAGTCCAGTTTGAGCCGGTCAAAACCGGTTTCAGCCGGTGTGGCCTGGTTTGATCTGGTCAAAACACGTTTGACTCTGGTTTGAGCCCGTCAAAACTGGTTTGAGCTGTTTTGGTCCGGTTTGAGCACGATTTGAGCCGGTCAAAATTGGTTTGAGCCGGTCCGGCCTGGTTTGATCTGGTCAAAACCCGTTTGAGTCCGGATTGAGCCGGTCAAAACCGGTCTGAGCCGGTCTGGTCCAGTTTGTGTCCGGTTTGAGTCCGGTTTGTGCCGGTCTGGTGCAGTTTGAGCCGGTCAAAACCGGTTTGAGCCCGTCTCGTGCGGTTTGAGCCAGTCAAATCTGGTTTGAGCCGGTATAATACGGTCAAAACATGTTTGAGCCGGTCTGCTCGGATTTGAGTCCGGTTTGAAGCGCTAAAAACCGGTTTAAGTCCGGTTTGAGCCGGTCTGTTCCGTTCCGGTTTGAGTCCGGTTTAAGCCGATCAAAACCAGTTTGAGCCGGTCTGTTTCAGTTTGAGACGGTCAAAACCGGTTTGAGCCTGTCTAATACGGTCAAAAGAGGTTTGAGATTGTCTGGTCCCTTTTGAGTCCGGTTTCAGCCGTTCAAAACCGGTTTGAGCCGATCTGGTCTGGTTTGAACCGGTTTGAGCAGGTCTGGTCTAGTTTGAGAAGGTGAAAACCGGTTTGAGCCGGTCTGGTCTCGTTATAGTCCGGTTTGAGCCGGTTAAAACCGGTTTCAGCTGGTCTGGTTTGTTTTGAGCAGGTCTGATCCGGTTTGAGCCTCTCAAAACCGGTTGGAACCGGTCGGGGCCGGTTTGAGTGCGGTTTGAGCCAGTCCAAACCGGTTCGAGACCGTGTGGCCTGGTTTGACCCGGTCAAAACACGTATGAGTCCGGATTGAGCCTGTGAAAACCGCTTTGAGATGTTCTGGTCTGGTTTCAGCCAGTTTGAGCTGGTCTGGTGTGGCTTGAGCCAGTTTTAGCCGGTCTCTTCCTGTTTGAGTACGGTTTAGCAGTTCAAAACCGTTTTGAGACGGTGTAGTCCGCTTTGAGTCTGGTTTCAGCTGATCAAAACCGGTTTGAGCCGGTCTGGTCCGGTTTGAGTCCGGTTTGACCCAGTCAAAACAGGTTTGAGCCGATCTGGTCCGGTTTGAGTCCGGTTTGAGCCGGTCAAAACTGGTTGGAGCCCGTCTGGCCTGTTTTGATCTGGTCAAAACCCGTTTGACACTGGTTTGAGCCGGTCAAAACTGGTTTGAACCGTTCTGGTCCGGTTTGATCCGGTTTGGGCCTGTCTGGACTGGTTTGAGCCGGTTCAAACCGGTTTTAGCTGGTCTGGTCCGGTTTGAGTCTGGTTTGAGCCGTTCAAAACCTGGTAGACCCGTTCTGGTCCGTAATGAGACGGTTAAAACCGGTTTGAGCCAGTCTAAGAGCAGATCTGGTGCGGTTTGATACGGTTGGAGCCGGTCAAAACACGTTTGAGTCCGTTTTTAGCCGGTCTGGTCCGTTCTGGTTTGAGCCGGTCAAAACCTGTTTGAGCCAGTCTGCTCCAGTTTGAGTCCGGTTTGAGTCCGGTTTGTTCCGGTCTGGTCCAGTTTGAGCCGGTGAAAACCGGTTTGAGACCGTCTCATCCGGTTTGAGCTGGTCAAAACTGGTTTGAGCCTGTCTAATACGGTCAAAACATGTTTGAGCCGGTCTGCTCGGATTTGAGTCCGGTTTGAGACGGTAAAACCCGGTTTCAGTCCGGTTTGAGCCGGTCTTTTCCGTTCCGGTTTGAGTCCGGTTTAAGCCGATCAAAACCGGTTAGAGCCGGTCTGATTCGGTTTGAGACGGTCAAAAGCGGTTTGAGTCGGGCTAATACGGTCAAAATAGGTTTGAGAGGGTCTGGTCCGGTTTGAGTCTGGTTTCAGCCGTTCAAAACCGGTTTGAGCCGGTCTGGTCTGGTTTGAACCGGTTTGAGCCTGTCTGGTCTGGTTTGAGAAGGGGAAAAACGGTATGAGCCGGTCTGGTCCCGTTATAGTCCGGTTTGAACCGGTTAAAACTGGTTTCAGCTGGTCTGGTTTGTTTTGAGCAGGTCTAGTCCGGTTTGAGCCTGTCAAAACTGGTTGGAAACGGTCGTGGCCGGTTTGAGCCCGTTTGAGCTGGTCTGGTCTAGTTTTAGCCGGTTTGAGCCGGTCTGTTCCTGCTTGAGCCGGTCTGTTCCAGTTTGAGTCCGATTTGAGCCGTTCAAAACCGGTATGAGCCGGTCTGGTACGGTTTGAGTCTGGTTTGAGCCAGTCAAAAAAGCTTTGAGCTGGTCTGGTTCGGTTTGAGTCCGGTTTGAGCCGGTCAAAACCGGTTTGAGCCGGTCTGGCCTGATTTGATCTGGTCAAAACCCGTTTGACTCTGGTTTGAGCCGGTCAAAACTGATTTGAGCCGTTCTGGTCCGGTTTGATACGGCTTGAGGCAGTCTGGTCTCGTTTGAGCCGGTTCAATCCAGTTTTAGCCGGTCTGGTCCGGTTTGAGTCCGGTTTGAGCCGTTCAAAACCTGTTAGACCCGGTCTGGTCCGTAATGAGACGGTTAAAACCGGTTTGAGCCAGTCTAAGAGCCGGTCGGGTGTGGTTTGATCCGGTTGGAGCCGGTCAAATCATGTTTGAGTCCGTTTTGAGGTGGCCTGGTCCGTTCCGGTTTGAGCCGGTCAAAACCTGTTTGAGCCGGTCTGGCCTGGTTTGACCCGGTTTGAGCCCGTCCGGTCAGGTTTTAGTCCGGTTTGAGCCGGTGAAAACCGGATTCAGCCGGTCTGGTTCGTTTTGAGCCGGTCTGGTCCGGTTTGAGCCTGTCAAAACCGATTGGAACCGGTCTGGGCCGGTTTGAGTCCGGTTTGAGCCGGTCAAAACCGGTTTGAGCCGGTCTGGCCAGGTTTGTTATGGTCAAAACCCATATGAGTCCGGTTTGAGCCAGTGAAAACCGGTTTGAGATGTTCTGGTCCGGTTTGAGAAGGTTTGAGCCGGTCTGGTCTGGTGTGAGCCGATTTGAGCCCATCTGTTCCTGTTTGAGCAGGTCTGTTCCTGTTTGAGTCCGGTTTGAGCCGTTCAAAACCGTTTTGAGCCGGTCTAGTCAGGTTTGAGTCCTTTTTGAGCCAGTCAAAGCAGGTTTGAGCCGGTCTGGTCCGGTTAGAGTCCAGTTTGAGCCGGTCAAAACCGGTTTCAGCCGGTGTGGCCTGGTTTGATCTGGTCAAAACACGTTTGACTCTGGTTTGAGCGCGTCAAAACTGGTTTGAGCCGTTTTGGTCCGGTTTGAGCCCGGTTTGAGCCGCTCAAAATTGGTTTGAGCCGGTCCGGCCTGGTTTGATCTGGTCAAAACCCGTTTGAGTCCGGATTGAGCCGGTCAAAACCGGTCTGAGCCGGTCTGGTCCGGTTTGTGTCCGGTTTGAGTCCGGTTTGTGCCGGTCTGGTGCAGTTTGAGCCGGTCAAAACCGGTTTGAGCCCGTCTCGTGCGGTTTGAGCCAGTCAAATCTGGTTTGAGCCGGTATAATACGGTCAAAACATGTTTGAGCCGGTCTGCTCGGATTTGAGTCCGGTTTGAAGCGCTAAAAACCGGTTTAAGTCCGGTTTGAGCCGGTCTGTTCCGTTCCGGTTTGAGTCCGGTTTAAGCCGATCAAAACCAGTTTGAGACGGTCTGTTTCAGTTTGAGACGGTCAAAACCGGTTTGAGCCTGTCTAATACTGTCAAAAGATGTTTGAGATTGTCTGGTACCTTTTGAGACCGGTTTCAGCCGTTCAAAACCGGTTTGAGCCGATCTGGTCTGGTTTGAACCGGTTTGAGCAGGTCTGGTCTAGTTTGAGAAGGTGAAAACCGGTTTGAGCCGGTCTGGTCTCGTTATAGTCCGGTTTGAGCCGGTTAAAACCGGTTTCAGCTGGTCTGGTTTGTTTTGAGCAGGTCTGATCCGGTTTGAGCCTCTCAAAACCGGTTGGAACCGGTCGGGGCCTGTTTGAGTGCGGTTTGAGCCAGTCCAAACCGGTTCGAGACCGTGTGGCCTGGTTTGACCCGGTCAAAACACGTATGAGTCCGGATTGAGCCTGTGAAAACCGGTTTGAGATGTTCTGGTCTGGTTTCAGCCAGTTTGAGCTGGTCTGGTGTGGCTTGAGCCAGTTTTAGCCGGTCTCTTCCTGTTTGAGTACGGTTTAGCAGTTCAAAACCGTTTTGAGACGGTGTAGTCCGCTTTGAGTCTGGTTTCAGCTGATCAAAACCGGTTTGAGCCGGTCTGGTCCGGTTTGAGTCCGGTTTGACCCAGTCAAAACAGGTTTGAGCCGATCTGGTCCGGTTTGAGTCCGGTTTGAGCCGGTCAAAACTGGTTGGAGCCCGTCTGGCCTGTTTTGATCTGGTCAAAACCCGTTTGACACTGGTTTGAGCCGGTCAAAACTGGTTTGAACCGTTCTGGTCCGGTTTGATCCGGTTTGGGCCTGTCTGGACTGGTTTGAGCCGGTTCAAACCGGTTTTAGCTGGTCTGGTCCGGTTTGAGTCTGGTTTGAGCCGTTCAAAACCTGGTAGACCCGTTCTGGTCCGTAATGAGACGGTTAAAACCGGTTTGAGCCAGTCTAAGAGCAGATCTGGTGCGGTTTGATACGGTTGGAGCCGGTCAAAACACGTTTGAGTCCGTTTTTAGCCGGTCTGGTCCGTTCTGGTTTGAGCCGGTCAAAACCTGTTTGAGCCAGTCTGCTCCAGTTTGAGTCCGGTTTGAGTCCGGTTTGTTCCGGTCTGGTCCAGTTTGAGCCGGTGAAAACCGGTTTGAGACCGTCTCATCCGGTTTGAGCTGGTCAAAACTGGTTTGAGCCAGTCTAATACGGTCAAAACATGTTTGAGCCGGTCTGCTCGGATTTGAGTCCGGTTTGAGACGGTAAAACCCGGTTTCAGTCCGGTTTGAGCCGGTCTTTTCCGTTCCGGTTTGAGTCCGGTTTAAGCCGATCAAAACCGGTTAGAGCCGGTCTGATTCGGTTTGAGACGGTCAAAAGCGGTTTGAGTCGGGCTAATACGGTCAAAATAGGTTTGAGAGGGTCTGGTCCGGTTTGAGTCTGGTTTCAGCCGTTCAAAACCGGTTTGAGCCTGTCTGGTCTGGTTTGAGAAGGGGAAAAACGGTATGAGCCGTTCTGGCCCCTTTATAGGCCCGTTTGAACCGGTTAAAACTGGTTTCAGCTGGTCTGGTTTGTTTTGAGCAGGTCTAGTCCGGTTTGAGCCTGTCAAAACTGGTTGGAAACGGTCGTGGCCGGTTTGAGCCCGTTTGAGCTGGTCTGGTCTAGTTTTAGCCGGTTTGAGCCGGTCTGTTCCTGCTTGAGCCGGTCTGTTCCAGTTTGAGTCCGATTTGAGCCGTTCAAAACCGGTATGAGCCGGTCTGGTACGGTTTGAGTCTGGTTTGAGCCAGTCAAAAAAGCTTTGAGCTGGTCTGGTTCGGTTTGAGTCCGGTTTGAGCCGGTCAAAACCGGTTTGAGCCGGTCTGGCCTGATTTGATCTGGTCAAAACCCGTTTGACTCTGGTTTGAGCCGGTCAAAACTGGTTTGAGCCGTTCTGGTCCGGTTTGATACGGCTTGAGGCAGTCTGGTCTCGTTTGAGCCGGTTCAAACCAGTTTTAGCCGGTCTGGTCCGGTTTGAGTCCGGTTTGAGCCGTTCAAAACCTGGTAGACGCGGTCTGGTCCGTAATGAGACGGTTAAAGCCGGTTTGAGCCAGTCTAAGAGCCGGTCGGGTGTGGTTTGATCCGGTTGATCCGGTCAAATCATGTTTGAGTCCGTTTTGAGGTGGTCTGGTCCGTTCCGGTTTGAGCCCGTCAAAATCTGTTTGAGCCGGTCTGTCCTGGTTTGACCCGGTTTGAGCCGGTCTGGTCAGGTTTTAGTCCGGTTTGAGCCGGTCCATACCGGATTCAGCCGCTCTGGTTCGTTTTGAGCCGGTCTGGTCCGGTTTGAGCCTGTCAAAACCGACTGGAACCGGTCTGGGCCGGTTTGAGTCCGGTTTGAGCCGGTCAAAACCGGTTTGAGCCGGTCTGGCCTGGTTTGATATGGTCAAAACCCATATGAGTCCGGTTTGAGCCAGTGAAAACCGGTTTGAGATGTTCTGGTCCGGTATGAGACGGTTTGAGCCGGTCTGGTCTGGTGTGAGCCGATTTGAGCTCATCTGTTCCTGTTTGAGCTGGTCTGTTCATGTTTGAGTCCGGTTTGAGCCGTTCAAAACCGTTTTGAGCCGGTCTAGTCAGGTTTGAGTCCTTTTTGAGCCAGTCAAAACAGGTTTGAGCCGGTCTGGTCCGGTTAGAGTCCAGTTTGAGCCGGTCAAAACCGGTTTCAGCCGGTGTGGCCTGGTTTGATCTGGTCAAAACACGTTTGACTCTGGTTTGAGCCCGTCAAAACTGGTTTGAGCCGTTTTGGTCCGGTTTGAGCCCGGTTTGAGCTGGTCAAAATTGGTTTGAGACGGTCCGGCCTGGTTTGATCTGGTCAAAACCCGTTTGAGTCCGGATTGAGCCGGTCAAAACCGGTCTGAGCCGGTCTGGTCCGGTTTGTGTCCGGTTTGAGTCCGGTTTGTGCCGGTCTGGTGCAGTTTGAGCCGGTCAAAACCGGTTTGAGCCCGTCTCGTGCGGTTTGAGCCAGTCAAATCTGGTTTGAGCCGGTATAATACGGTCAAAACATGTTTGAGCCGGTCTGCTCGGATTTGAGTCCGGTTTGAAGCGCTAAAAACCGGTTTAAGTCCGGTTTGAGCCGGTCTGTTCCGTTCCGGTTTGAGTCCGGTTTAAGCCGATCAAAACCAGTTTGAGCCGGTCTGTTTCAGTTTGAGACGGTCAAAACCGGTTTGAGCCTGTCTAAAACGGTCAAAAGAGGTTTGAGATTGTCTGGTCCCTTTTGAGTCCGGTTTCAGCCGTTCAAAACCGGTTTGAGCCGATCTGGTCTGGTTTGAACCGGTTTGAGCAGGTCTGGTCTAGTTTGAGAAGGTGAAAACCGGTTTGAGCCGGTCTGGTCTCGTTATAGTCCGGTTTGAGCCGGTTAAAACCGGTTTCAGCTGGTCTGGTTTGTTTTGAGCAGGTCTGATCCGGTTTGAGCCTCTCAAAACCGGTTGGAACGGGTCGGGGCCGGTTTGAGTCCGGTTTGAGCCAGTCCAAACCGGTTCGAGCCCGTGTGGCCTGGTTTGACCCGGTCAAAACACGTATGAGTCCGGATTGAGCCTGTGAAAACCGGTTTGAGATGTTCTGCTCTGGTTTCAGCCAGTTTGAGCTGGTCTGGTGTGGCTTGAGCCAGTTTTAGCCGGTCTCTTCCTGTTTGAGTCCGGTTTAGCAGTTCAAAACCGTTTTGAGACGGTCTAGTCCGCTTTGAGTCTGGTTTCAGCCGATCAAAACCGGTTTGAGCCGGTCTGGTCCGGTTTGAGTCCGGTTTGACCCAGTCAAAACAGGTTTGAGCCGATCTGGTCCGGTTTGAGTCTGGTTTGAGCCGGTCAAAACTGGTTGGAGCCCGTCTGGCCTGTTTTGATCTGGTCAAAACCCGTTTGACACTGGTTTGAGCCGGTCAAAACTGGTTTGAACCGTTCTGGTCCGGTTTGATCCGGTTTGGGCCTGTCTGGTCTGGTTTGAGCCGGTTCAAACCGGTTTTAGCTGGTCTGGTCCGGTTTGAGTCTGGTTTGAGCCGTTCAAAACCTGCTAGACCCGGTCTGGTCCGTAATGAGATGGTTAAAAACCGGTTTGAGCCAGTCTAAGAGCAGATCTGGTGCGGTTTGATACGGTTGGAGCCGGTCAAAACACGTTTGAGTCCGTTTTGAGCCGGTCTGGTCCGTTCTGGTTTGAGCCGGTCAAAACCTGTTTGAGCCTGTCTGCTCCAGTTTGAGTCCGGTTTGAGCCAGTCAAAACAGGTTTGAGCCGGTCTGGCCTGGTTTGATATGGTCAAAACCCATATGAGTCCGGTTTGAGCCAGTGAAAACCGGTTTGAGATGTTCTGGTCTGGTTTGAGACGGTTTGAGCCGGTCTGGTCTGGTGTGATTCGATTTGCGCCCATCAGTTCCTGTTTGAGCCGGTCTGTTCATGTTTGAGTCCGGTTTTAGCCGTTCAAAACCGTTTTGAGCCGGTCTAGTCAGGTTTGAGTCCTTTTTGAGCCAGTCAAATCAGGTTTGAGCCGGTCTGGTCCGGTTAGAGTCCAGTTTGAGCCGGTCAAAACCGGTTTCAGCCGGTGTGGCCTGGTTTGATCTGGTCAAAACACGTTTGACTCTGGTTTGAGCCCGTCAAAACTGGTTTGAGCCGTTTTGGTCCGGTTTGAGCCCGGTTTGAGCCGGTCAAAATTGGTTTGAGCCGGTCCGGCCTGGTTTGATCTGGTCAAAACCCGTTTGAGTCCGGATTGAGCCGGTCAAAACCGGTCTGAGCCGGTCTGGTCCGGTTTGTGTCCGGTTTGAGTCCGGTTTGTGCCGGTCTGGTGCAGTTTGAGCCGGTCAAAACCGGTTTGAGCCCGTCTCGTGCGGTTTGAGCCAGTCAAAACTGGTTTGAGCCGGTATAATACGGTCAAAACATGTTTGAGCCGGTCTGCTGGGATTTGAGTCCGGTTTGAAGCGCTAAAACCCGGTTTAAGTCCGGTTTGAGCCGGTCTGTTCCGTTCCGGTTTGAGTCCGGTTTAAGCCGATCAAAACCAGTTTGAGCCGGTCTGTTTCAGTTTGAGACGGTCAAAACCGGTTTGAGCCTGTCTAATACGGTCAAAAGAGGTTTGAGATTGTCTGGTCCCTTTTGAGTCCGGTTTCAGCCGTTCAAAACTGGTTTGAGCCGATCTGGTCTGGTTTGAACCGGTTTGAGCAGGTCTGGTCTAGTTTGAGAAGGTGAAAACCGGTTTGAGCCGGTCTGGTCCCGTTATAGTCCGGTTTGAGCCGGTTAAAACCGGTTTCAGCTGGTCTGGTTTGTTTTGAGCAGGTCTGATCCGGTTTGAGCCTCTCAAAACCGGTTGGAACCGGTCGGGGCCGGTTTGAGTCCGGTTTGAGCCGGTCCAAACCCGTTCGAGCCCGTGTGGCCTGGTTTGACCCGGTCAAAGCACGTATGAGTCCGGATTGAGCCTGTGAAAACCGGTTTGAGATGTTCTGGTCTGGTTTCAGCCAGTTTGAGCTGGTCTGGTGTGGCTTGAGCCAGTTTTAGCCGGTCTCTTCCTGTTTGAGTCCGGTTTAGCAGTTCAAAACCGTTTTGAGACGGTCTAGTCCGCTTTGAGTCTGGTTTCAGCCGATCAAAACCGGTTTGAGCCGGTCTGGTCCGGTTTGAGTCCGGTTTGACCCAGTCAAAACAGGTTTGAGCCGATCTGGTCCGGTTTGAGTCCGGTTTGAGCCGGTCAAAACTGGTTGGAGCCCGTCTGGCCTGTTTTGATCTGGTCAAAACCCGTTTGACACTGGTTTGAGCCGGTCAAAACTGGTTTGAAACGTTCTGGTCCGGTTTGAACCGGTTTGGGCCTGTCTGGTCTGGTTTGAGCCGGTTCAAACCGGTTTTAGCTGGTCTGGTCCGGTTTGAGTCCGGTTTGAGCCGTTCAAAACCTGGTAGACACTGTCTGGTCCGTAATGAGACGGTTAAAACCGGTTTGAGCCAGTCTAAGAGCCGGTCGGGTGCGGTTTGATACAGTTGGAGCCGGTCAAACACGTTTGAGTCCGTTTTGAGCCGGTCTGGTCCGTTCTGGTTTGAGCCGGTCAAAACCTGTTTGAGCCAGTCTGCTCCAGTTTGAGTCCGGTTTGAGCCAGTGAAAACAGGTTTGAGCCGGTCTGGTCCGGTTTGAGTCCGGTTTGAGTCCGGTTTGTTCCGGTCTGGTCCAGTTTGAGCCGGTGAAAACCGGTTTGAGACCATCTCATCCGGTTTGAGCTGGTCAAAACCGGTTTGAGCCAGTCTAATACGGTCAAAACATGTTTGAGCCGGTCTGCTCGGATTTGAGTCCGGTTTGAGGCGGTAAAACCCGGTTTCAGTCCGGTTTGAGCCGGTCTTTTCCGTTCCGGTTTGAGTCCGGTTTAAGCCGATCAAAACCGGTTTGAGCCGGTCTGATTCGGTTTGAGACGGTCAAAAGCGGTTTGAGTCGGGCTAATACGGTCAAAATAGGTTTGAGAGGGTCTGGTCCGGTTTGAGTCTGGTTTCAGCCGTTCAAAACCGGTTTGAGCCGGTCTGGTCTGGTTTGAACCGGTTTGAGCCTGTCTGGTCTGGTTTGAGAAGGGGAAAAACGGTATGAGCCGGTCTGGTCCCGTTATAGTCCGGTTTGAACCGGTTAAAACTGGTTTCAGCTGGTCTGGTTTGTTTTGAGCAGTTCTAGTCCGGTTTGAGCCTGTCAAAACTGGTTGGAAACTGTCGTGGCCGGTTTGAGCCCGTTTGAGCTGGTCTGGTCTAGTTTTAGCCGGTTTGAGCCGGTCTGTTCCTGCTTGATCCGGTCTGTTCCAGTTTGAGTCCGATTTGAGCCGTTCAAAACCGGTATGAGCCGGTCTGGTACGGTTTGAGTCTGGTTTGAGCCAGTCAAAAAAGCTTTGAGCTGGTCTGGTTCGGTTTGAGTCCGGTTTGAGCCGGTCAAAACCGGTTTGAGCCGGTCTGGCCTGATTTGATCTGGTCAAAACCTGTTTGACTCTGGTTTGAGCCGGTCAAAACTGGTTTGAGCCGTTCTGGTCCGGTTTGATACGGCTTGAGGCAGTCTGGTCTCGTTTGAGCCGGTTCAAACCAGTTTTAGCCGGTCTTGTCCGGTTTGAGTCCGGTTTGAGCCGTTCAAAACCTGTTAGACCCGGTCTGGTCCGTAATGAGACGCTTAAAACCGGTTTGAGCCAGTCTAAGAGCCGGTCGGGTGTGGTTTGATCCGGTTGGAGCCGGTCAAATCATGTTTGAGTCCGTTTTGAGGTGGTCTGGTCCGTTCCGGTTTGAGCCGGTCAAAACCTGTTTGAGCCGGTCTGGCCTGGTTTGACCCGGTTTGAGCCGGTCCGGTCAGGTTTTAGTCCGGTTTGAGCCGGTCAAAAACGGATTCAGCCAGTCTGGTTCGTTTTGAGCCGGTCTGGTCCGGTTTGAGCCTGTCAAAACCGATTTGAACCGGTCTGGGCCGGTTTGAGTCAGGTTTGAGCCGGTCAAAACCGGTTTGAGCCAGTCTGGCCTGGTTTGATATGGTCAAAACCCATATGAGTCCGGTTTTAGCCAGTGAAAACCGGTTTGAGATGTTCTGGTCCGGTTTGAGAAGGTTTGAGCCGGTCTGGAGTGGGGTGAGCCGATTTGAGCCCACCTGTTCCTGTTTGAGCAGGTCTGTTCCTGTTTGAGTCCGGTTTGAGCCGTTCAAAACCGATTTGAGCCGGTTTAATCAGGTTTGAGTCCGTTTTGAGCCAGTCAAAACAGGTTTGAGCCGGTCTGGTCCGGTTAGAGTCCAGTTTGAGCCGGTCAAAACCGGTTTCAGCCGGTGTGGCCTGGTTTGATCTGGTCAAAACACGTTTGACTCTGGTTTGAGCCCGTCAAAACTGGTTTGAGCTGTTTTGGTCCGGTTTGAGCACGATTTGAGCCGGTCAAAATTGGTTTGAGCCGGTCCGGCCTGGTTTGATCTGGTCAAAACCCGTTTGAGTCCGGATTGAGCCGGTCAAAACCGGTCTGAGCCGGTCTGGTCCAGTTTGTGTCCGGTTTGAGTCCGGTTTGTGCCGGTCTGGTGCAGTTTGAGCCGGTCAAAACCGGTTTGAGCCCGTCTCGTGCGGTTTGAGCCAGTCAAATCTGGTTTGAGCCGGTATAATACGGTCAAAACATGTTTGAGCCGGTCTGCTCGGATTTGAGTCCGGTTTGAAGCGCTAAAAACCGGTTTAAGTCCGGTTTGAGCCGGTCTGTTCCGTTCCGGTTTGAGTCCGGTTTAAGCCGATCAAAACCAGTTTGAGCCGGTCTGTTTCAGTTTGAGACGGTCAAAACCGGTTTGAGCCTGTCTAATACGGTCAAAAGAGGTTTGAGATTGTCTGGTCCCTTTTGAGTCCGGTTTCAGCCGTTCAAAACCGGTTTGAGCCGATCTGGTCTGGTTTGAACCGGTTTGAGCAGGTCTGGTCTAGTTTGAGAAGGTGAAAACCGGTTTGAGCCGGTCTGGTCTCGTTATAGTCCAGTTTGAGCCGGTTAAAACCGGTTTCAGCTGGTCTGGTATGTTTTGAGCAGGTCTGATCCGGTTTGAGCCTCTCAAAACCGGTTGGAAACGGTCGGGGCCGGTTTGAGTGCGGTTTGAGCCAGTCCAAACCGGTTCGAGACCGTGTGGCCTGGTTTGACCCGGTCAAAACACGTATGAGTCCGGATTGAGCCTGTGAAAACCGCTTTGAGATGTTCTGGTCTGGTTTCAGCCAGTTTGAGCTGGTCTGGTGTGGCTTGAGCCAGTTTTAGCCGGTCTCTTCCTGTTTGAGTACGGTTTAGCAGTTCAAAACCGTTTTGAGACGGTGTAGTCCGCTTTGAGTCTGGTTTCAGCTGATCAAAACCGGTTTGAGCCGGTCTGGTCCGGTTTGAGTCCGGTTTGACCCAGTCAAAACAGGTTTGAGCCGATCTGGTCCGGTTTGAGTCCGGTTTGAGCCGGTCAAAACTGGTTGGAGCCCGTCTGGCCTGTTTTGATCTGGTCAAAACCCGTTTGACACTGGTTTGAGCCGGTCAAAACTGGTTTGAACCGTTCTGGTCCGGTTTGATCTGGTTTGGGCCTGTCTGGACTGGTTTGAGCCGGTTCAAACCGGTTTTAGCTGGTCTGGTCCGGTTTGAGTCTGGTTTGAGCCGTTCAAAACCTGGTAGACCCGTTCTGGTCCGTAATGAGACGGTTAAAACCGGTTTGAGCCAGTCTAAGAGCAGATCTGGTGCGGTTTGATACGGTTGGAGCCGGTCAAAACACGTTTGAGTCCGTTTTTAGCCGGTCTGGTCCGTTCTGGTTTGAGCCGGTCAAAACCTGTTTGAGCCAGTCTGCTCCAGTTTGAGTCCGGTTTGAGTCCGGTTTGTTCCGGTCTGGTCCAGTTTGAGCCGGTGAAAACCGGTTTGAGACCGTCTCATCCGGTTTGAGCTGGTCAAAACTGGTTTGAGCCTGTCTAATACGGTCAAAACATGTTTGAGACGGTCTGCTCGGATTTGAGTCCGGTTTGAGACGGTAAAACCCGGTTTCAGTCCGGTTTGAGCCGGTCTTTTCCGTTCCGGTTTGAGTCCGGTTTAAGCCGATCAAAACCGGTTAGAGCCGGTCTGATTCGGTTTGAGACGGTCAAAAGCGGTTTGAGTCGGGCTAATACGGTCAAAATAGGTTTGAGAGGGTCTGGTCCGGTTTGAGTCTGGTTTCAGCCGTTCAAAACCGGTTTGAGCCGGTCTGGTCTGGTTTGAACCGGTTTGAGCCTGTCTGGTCTGGTTTGAGAAGGGGAAAAACGGTATGAGCCGGTCTGGTCCCGTTATAGTCCGGTTTGAACCGGTTAAAACTGGTTTCAGCTGGTCTGGTTTGTTTTGAGCAGGTCTAGTCCGGTTTGAGCCTGTCAAAACTGGTTGGAAACGGTCGTGGCCGGTTTGAGCCCGTTTGAGCTGGTCTGGTCTAGTTTTAGCCGGTTTGAGCCGGTCTGTTCCTGCTTGAGCCGGTCTGTTCCAGTTTGAGTCCGATTTGAGCCGTTCAAAACCGGTATGAGCCGGTCTGGTACGGTTTGAGTCTGGTTTGAGCCAGTCAAAAAAGCTTTGAGCTGGTCTGGTTCGGTTTGAGTCCGGTTTGAGCCGGTCAAAACCGGTTTGAGCCGGTCTGGCCTGATTTGATCTGGTCAAAACCCGTTTGACTCTGGTTTGAGCCGGTCAAAACTGATTTGAGCCGTTCTGGTCCGGTTTGATACGGCTTGAGGCAGTCTGGTCTCGTTTGAGCCGGTTCAATCCAGTTTTAGCCGGTCTGGTCCGGTTTGAGTCCGGTTTGAGCCGTTCAAAACCTGTTAGACCCGGTCTGGTCCGTAATGAGACGGTTAAAACCGGTTTGAGCCAGTCTAAGAGCCGGTCGGGTGTGGTTTGATCCGGTTGGAGCCGGTCAAATCATGTTTGAGTCCGTTTTGAGGTGGCCTGGTCCGTTCCGGTTTGAGCCGGTCAAAACCTGTTTGAGCCGGTCTGGCCTGGTTTGACCCGGTTTGAGCCCGTCCGGTCAGGTTTTAGTCCGGTTTGAGCCGGTGAAAACCGGATTCAGCCGGTCTGGTTCGTTTTGAGCCGGTCTGGTCCGGTTTGAGCCTGTCAAAACCGATTGGAACCGGTCTGGGCCGGTTTGAGTCCGGTTTGAGCCGGTCAAAACCGGTTTGAGCCGGTCTGGCCAGGTTTGTTATGGTCAAAACCCATATGAGTCCAGTTTGAGCCAGTGAAAACCGGTTTGAGATGTTCTGGTCCGGTTTGAGAAGGTTTGAGCCGGTCTGGTCTGGTGTGAGCCGATTTGAGCCCATCTGTTCCTGTTTGAGCAGGTCTGTTCCTGTTTGAGTCCGGTTTGAGCCGTTCAAAACCGTTTTGAGCCGGTCTAGTCAGGTTTGAGTCCTTTTTGAGCCAGTCAAAGCAGGTTTGAGCCGGTCTGGTCCGGTTAGAGTCCAGTTTGAGCCGGTCAAAACCGGTTTCAGCCGGTGTGGCCTGGTTTGATCTGGTCAAAACACGTTTGACTCTGGTTTGAGCGCGTCAAAACTGGTTTGAGCCGTTTTGGTCCGGTTTGAGCCCGGTTTGAGCCGCTCAAAATTGGTTTGAGCCGGTCCGGCCTGGTTTGATCTGGTCAAAACCCGTTTGAGTCCGGATTGAGCCGGTCAAAACCGGTCTGAGCCGGTCTGGTCCGGTTTGTGTCCGGTTTGAGTCCGGTTTGTGCCGGTCTGGTGCAGTTTGAGCCGGTCAAAACCGGTTTGAGCCCGTCTCGTGCGGTTTGAGCCAGTCAAATCTGGTTTGAGCCGGTATAATACGGTCAAAACATGTTTGAGCCGGTCTGCTCGGATTTGAGTCCGGTTTGAAGCGCTAAAAACCGGTTTAAGTCCGGTTTGAGCCGGTCTGTTCCGTTCCGGTTTGAGTCCGGTTTAAGCCGATCAAAACCAGTTTGAGACGGTCTGTTTCAGTTTGAGACGGTCAAAACCGGTTTGAGCCTGTCTAATACGGTCAAAAGATGTTTGAGATTGTCTGGTACCTTTTGAGTCCGGTTTCAGCCGTTCAAAACCGGTTTGAGCCGATCTGGTCTGGTTTGAACCGGTTTGAGCAGGTCTGGTCTAGTTTGAGAAGGTGAAAACCGGTTTGAGCCGGTCTGGTCCCGTTATAGTCCGGTTTGAGCCGGTTAAAACCGTTTTCAGATGGTCTGGTTTGTTTTGAGCAGGTCTGATCCGGTTTGAGCCTCTCAAAACCGGTTGGAACCGGTCGGGGCCGGTTTGAGTCCGGTTTGAGCCGGTCCAAACCGGTTCGAGCCCGTGTGGCCTGGTTTGACACGGTCAAAGCACGTATGAGTCCGGATTGAGCCTGTGAAAACCGGTTTGAGATGTTCTGGTCTGGTTTCAGCCAGTTTGAGCTGGTCTGGTGTGGCTTGAGCCAGTTTTATCCGGTCTCTTCCTGTTTGAGTCCGGTTTAGCAGTTCAAAACCGTTTTGAGACGGTCTAGTCCGCTTTGAGTCTGGTTTCAGCCGATCAAAACCGGTTTGAGCCGGTCTGGTCCGGTTTGAGTCCGGTTTGACCCAGTCAAAACAGGTTTGAGCCGATCTGGTCCGGTTTGAGTCCGGTTTGAGCCGGTCAAAACTGGTTGGAGCCCGTCTGGCCTGTTTTGATCTGGTCAAAACCCGTTTGACACTGGTTTGAGCCGGTCAAAACTGGTTTGAAAAGTTCTGGTCCGGTTTGATCCGGTTTGGGCCTGTCTGGTCTGGTTTGAGCCGGTTCAAACCGGTTTTAGCTGGTCTGGTCCGGTTTGAGTCTGGTTTGAGCCGTTCAAAACCTGGTAGACCCGGTCTGGTCCGAAATGAGACGGTTAAAACCGGTTTGAGCCAGTCTAAGAGCCGGTCAGGTGCGGTTTGATACGGTTGGAGCCGGTCAAAACACGTTTGAGTCCGTTTTGAGCCAGTCTGGTCCGTTCTGGTTTGAGCCGGTCAAAACCTGTTTGAGCCAGTCTGCTCCAGTTTGAGTCCGGTTTGAGCCAGTCAACCAGGTTTGAGCCGGTCTGGTCAGGTTTGAGTCCGGTTTGAGTCCGGTTTGTTCCGGTCTGGTCCAGTCGAGACAGTGAAAACCGGTTTGAGACCGTCTCATCCGGTTTGAGCTGGTCAAAACTGGTTTGAGCCAGTCTAATACGGTCAAAACATGTTTGAGCCGGTCTGCTCGGATTTGAGTCCGGTTTGAGGCGGTAAAACCCGGTTTCAGTCCGGTTTGAGCCGGTCTTTTCCGTTCCGGTTTGAGTCCGGTTTAAGCCGATCAAAACCGGTTTGAGCCGGTCTGATTCGGTTTGAGACGGTCAAAAGCGGTTTGAGTCGGGCTAATACGGTCAAAATAGGTTTGATAGGGTCTGGTCCGGTTTGAGTCTGGTTTCAGCCGTTCAAAACCGGTTTGAGCCGGTCTGGTCTGGTTTGAACCGGTTTGAGCCTGTCTGGTCTGGTTTGAGAAGGGGAAAAACGGTATGAGCCGGTCTGGTCCCGTTATAGTCCGGTTTGAACCGGTTAAAACTGGTTTCAGCTGGTCTGGTTTGTTTTGAGCAGGTCTAGTCCGGTTTGAGCCTGTCAAAACTGGTTGGAAACGGTCGTGGCCGGTTTGAGTCCGTTTGAGCTGGTCTGGTCTAGTTTTAGCCGGTTTGAGCCGGTCTGTTCCTGCTTGAGCCGGTCTGTTCCAGTTTGAGTCCGATTTGAGCCGTTCAAAACTGGTATGAGCCGGTCTGGTACGGTTTGAGTCTGGTTTGAGCCAGTCAAAAAAGCTTTGAGCTGGTCTGGTTCGGTTTGAGTCCGGTTTGAGCCGGTCAAAACCGGTTTGAGCCCGTCTGGCCTGATTTGATGTGGTCAAAACCCGTTTGACTCTGGTTTGAGCCGGTCAAAACTGGTTTGAGCCGTTCTGGTCCGGTTTGATACGGCTTGAGGCAGTCTGGTCTCGTTTGAGCCGGTTCGAACCAGTTTTAGCCGGTCTGGTCTGGTTTGAGTCCGGTTTGAGCCGTTCAAAACCTGGTAGACCCGGTCTGGTCTGTAATGAGACGGTTAAAACCGGTTTGAGCCAGTCTAAGAGCCGGTCGGGTGTGGTTTGATCCGGTTGGAGCCGGTCAAATCATGTTTGAGTCCGTTTTGAGGTGGTCTGGTCCGTTCCGGTTTGAGCCGGTCAAAACCTGTTTGAGCCGGTCTGGCCTGGTTTGACCCGGTTTGAGCCGGTCAAAACCGGATTCAGTCGGTCTGGTTCGTTTTGAGCCGGTCTGGTCTGGTTTGAGCCTGTGAAATCCGATTGGAACCGGTCTGGGCCGGTTTGAGTCCGGTTTGAGCCGGTCAAAACCGGTTTGAGCCGGTCTGGCCTGGTTTGATATGGTCAAAACCCATATGAGTCCGGTTTGAGCCAGTGAAAACCGGTTTGAGATGTTCTGGTTTGGTTTGAGAAGGTTTGAGCCGGTCTGGTCTGGTGTGAGCCGATTTGAGCCCATCTGTTCCTGTTTGAGCAGGTCTGTTCCTGTTTGAGTCCGGTTTGAGCCGTTCAAAACCGTTTTGAGCCAGTCTAGTCAGGTTTGAGTCCTTTTTGAGCCAGTCAAACAGGTTTGAGCCGGTCTGGTCCGGTTAGAGTCCAGTTTGAGCCGGTCAAATCCGGTTTCAGCCGGTGTGGCCTGGTTTGATCTGGTCAAAACACGTTTGACTCTGGTTTGAGCCCGTCAAAACTGGTTTGAGCCATTTTGGTCCGGTTTGAGCACGGTTTGAGCTGGTCAAAATTGGTTTGAGCCGGTCCGGCCTGGTTTGATCTGGTCAAAACCCGTTTGAGTCCGGATTGAGCCGGTCAAAACCGGTCTGAGCCGGTCTGGTCCGGTTTGTGTCCGGTTTGAGTCCGGTTTGTGCCGGTCTGGTGCAGTTTGAGCCGGTCAAAACCGGTTTGAGGCCCGTCTCGTGCGGTTTGAGCCAGTCAAATCTGGTTTGAGCCGGTATAATACGGTCAAAACATGTTTGAGCCGGTCTGCTCGGATTTGAGTCCAGTTTGAAGCGCTAAAAAACGGTTTAAGTCCGGTTTGAGCCGGTGTGTTCCATTCCGGTTTGAGTCCGGTTTAAGCCGATCAAAACCAGTTTGAGCCGGTCCGTTTCAGTTTGAGTCGGTGAAAACCGGTTTGAGCCTGTCTAATACGGTCAAAAGAGTTTTGAGATTGTCTGGTCCCTTTTGAGTCCGGTTTCAGCCGTTCAAAACCGGTTTGAGCCGATCTGGTCTGGTTTGAACCGGTTTGAGCAGGTCTGGTCTAGTTTGAGAAGGTGAAAACCGGTTTGAGCCGGTCTGGTCCCGTTATAGTCCGGTTTGAGCCGGTTAAAACCGGTTTCAGCTGGTCTGGTTTGTTTTGAGCAGGTCTGATCCGGTTTGAGCCTGTCAAAACTGGTTGGAAACGGTCGGGGCCAGTTTGAGTCCGGTTTGAGCCGGACCAAACCGGTTCGAGCCCGTGTGGCCTGGTTTGACCCGGTCAAAACACGTATGAGTCCGGATTGAGCCTGTGAAAACCGGTTTGAGATGTTCTGATCTGGTTTCAGCCAGTTTGAGCTGGTCTGGTGTGGCTTGAGCCAGTTTTAGCCGGTCTCTTCCTGTTTGAGTCCGGTTTAGCAGTTCAAAACCGTTTTGAGAACGTCTAGTCAGCTTTGAGTCTGGTTTCAGCCGATCAAAACCGGTTTGAGCCGTTCTGGTCCAGTTTGAGTCCGGTTTGACCCAGTCAAAACAGGTTTGAGCCGATCTGGTCCGGTTTGAGTCCGGTTTGAGCCGGTCAAAACTGGTTGGAGCCCGTCTGGCCTGTTTTGATCTGGTCAAAACCCGTTTGACACTGGTTTGACCCGGTCAAAACTGGTTTGAACCGTTCTGGTCCGGTTTGATCCGGTTTGGGCCTGTCTGGTCTGGTTTGAGCCGGTTCAAACCGGTTTTAGCTGGTCTGGTCCGGTTTGAGTCTGGTTTGAGCCGTTCAAAACCAGGTAGACCCGGTCTGGTCCGTAATGAGACAGTTAAAACCGGTTTGAGCCAGTCTAAGAGCAGATCTGGTGCGGTTTGATACGGTTGGAGCCGGTCAAAACACGTTTGAGTCCGTTTTGAGCCGGTCTGGTCCGTTCTGGTTTGAGCCGGTCAAAACCTGTTTGAGCCAGTCTGCTCCAGTTCGAGTCCGGTTTGAGTCCGGTTTGCTCCGGTCTGGTCCAGTTTGAGCTGCTGAAAACCGGTTTGAGACCGTCTCATCCGGTTTGAGCTGGTCAAAACTGGTTTGAGCCATTCTAATACGGTCAAAACATGTTTGAGGCCGGTCTGCTCGGATTTGAGTCCGGTTTGAGGCGGTAAAACCTGGTTTCAGTCCGGTTTGAGCCGGTCTTTTCCGCTCCGGTTTGAGTCCGGTTTAAGCCGATCAAAACCGGTTTGAGCCGGTCTGATTCGGTTTGAGACGGTCAAAAGCGGTTTGAGTCGGGCTAATACGGTCAAAATAGGTTTGAGGGGGTCTGGTCCGGTTTGATTCTGGTTTCAGACGTTCAAAACCGGTTTGAGCCGGTCTGGTCTGGTTTGAACCGGTTTGAGCCTGTCTGGTCTGGTTTGAGAAGGGGAAAAACGGTATGAGCCGTTCTGGCCCCTTTATAGTCCGGTTTGAACCAGTTAAAACTGGTTTCAGCTGGTCTGGTTTGTTTTGTGCAGGTCTAGTCCGGTTTGAGCCTGTCAAAACTGGTTGGAAACGGTCGTGGCCGGTTTGAGCCCGTTTGAGCTGGTCTGGTCTAGTTTTAGCCGGTTTGAGCCGGTCTGTTCCTGCTTGAGCCGGTCTGTTCCAGTTTGAGTCCGATTTGAGCCGTTCAAAACCGGTATGAGCCGGTCTGGTAGGGTTTGAGTCTGGTTTGAGCCAGTCAAAAAAGCTTTGAGCTGGTCTGGTTCGGTTTGAGTCCGGTTTGAGCCGGTCAAAACCGGTTTGAGCCGGTCTGGCCTGATTTGATCTGGTCAAAACCCGTTTGACTCTGGTTTGAGCCGGTCAAAACTGGTTTGAGCCGTTCTGGTCCGGTTTGATACGGCTTGAGGCAGTCTGGTCTCGTTTGAGCCGGTTCAAACCAGTTTTAGCCGTTCTGGTCCAGTTTGAGTCCGGTTTGAGCCGTTCAAATCCTGGTAGACCCGGTCTGGTCCGTAATGGGACAGTTAAAACCGGTTTGAGCAGTCTAAGAGCCGGTCGGGTTGTGGTTTGATCCGGTTGGAGCCGGTCAAATCATGTTTGAGTCCGTTTTGAGGTGGTCTGGTCCGTTCCGGTTTTGAGCCGGTCAAAACCTGTTTGAGACGGTCTGGCCTGGTTTGACCCGGTTTGAGCCGGTCCGGTCAGGTTTTAGTCCGGTTTGAGCCGGTCAAAACCGGATTCAGTCGGTCTGGTTCGTTTTGAGCCGGTCTGGTCGGGTTTGAGCCTGTGAAAACCGATTGGAACCGGTCTGGGCCGGTTTGAGTCCGGTTTGAGCCGGTCAAAACCGATTTGAACCGTCCTGGCCTGGTTTGACCCGGTTTGAGCCGGTCCGGTCAGGTTTGAGTCCGGTTTGAGCCGGTCAAAACCGCATCCAGCCGGTCTGGTTCGTTTTGAGCCGGTCTGGTCCGGTTTTGAGCCTGTCAAAACCGATTGGAACCGGTCTGGGCCGGTTTGAGTCCGGTTTGAGCCGGTCAAAACCGGTTTGAGCCGGTCTGGCCTGGTTTGATATGGTCAAAACCCATATGAGTCCGGTTTTGAGCCAGTGAAAACCGGTTTGAGATGTTCTGGTCCGGTTTGAGACGGTTTGAGCCGGTCTGGTCTGGTGTGAGCCGATTTGAGCCCATTTGTTCCTTTTTGAGCCGCTCTGTTCATATTTGAGTCCGGTTTGAGCCGTTCAAAACTGTTTTGAGCCGGTCTAGTCAGGTTTGAGTCCTTTTTGAGCCAGTCAAAACAGGTTTGAGCCGGTCTGGTCCGGTTAGAGTCCAGTTTGAGCCGGTCAAAACCGGTTTTCAGCCGGTGTGGCCTGGTTTGATCTGGTCAAAACACGTTTGACTCTGGTTTGAGCCCGTCAAAACTGGTTTGAGCCGTTTTGGTCCGGTTTGAGCCCGGTTTGAGCCGGTCAAAATTGGTTTGAGCCGGTCCGGCCTGGTTTGATCTGGTCAAAACCCGTTTGAGTCCGGATTGAGCCGGTCAAAACCGGTCTGAGCCGGTCTGGTCCGGTTTGTGTCCGGTTTGAGTCCGGTTTGTGCCGGTCTGGTGCAGTTTGAGCCGGTCAAAACCGGTTTGAGCCCGTCTCGTGTGGTTTGAGCCAGTCAAATCTGGTTTGAGCCGGTATAATACGGTCAAAACATGTTTGAGCCGGTCTGCTCGGATTTGAGTCCGGTTTTGAAGCGCTAAAAACCGGTTTAAGTCCGGTTTGAGCCGGTCTGTTCCGTTCCGGTTTGAGTCCGGTTTAAGCCGATCAAAACCAGTTTGAGCCGGTCTGTTTCAGTTTGAGACGGTCAAAACCGGTTTGAGCCTGTCTAATACGGTCAAAAGAGGTTTGAGATTGTCTGGTCCCTTTTGAGTCCGGTTTCAGCCGTTCAAAACCGGTTTGAGCCGATCTGGTCTGGTTTGAACCGGTTTGAGCAGGTCTAGTCTAGTTTGAGAAGGTGAAAACCGGTTTGAGCCGGTCTGGTCCCGTTATAGTCCGGTTTGAGCCGGTTAAAACCGGTTTCAGCTGGTCTGGTTTGTTTTGGGAAGGTCTGATCCGGTTTGAGCCTCTCAAACCGGTTGGAACCGGTCGGGGCCGGTTTGAGTCCGGTTTGAGCCGGTCCAAACCGGTTCGAGCCCGTGTGGCCTGGTTTGACCCGGTCAAAACACGTATGAGTCCGGATTGAGCCTGTGAAAACCGGTTTGAGATGTTCTGGTCTGGTTTCAGCCAGTTTGAGCTGGTCTGCTGTGGCTTGAGGCAGTTTTACCCGGTCTCTTCCTGTTTGAGACGGTTTAGCAGTTCAAAACCGTTTTGATACGGTCTAGTCCGCTTTGAGTCTGGTTTCAGCCGATCAAAACCGGTTTGAGCCGGTCTGGTCCAGTTTGAGTCCGGTTTGACCCAGTCAAAACAGGTTTGAGCCGATCTGGTCCGGTTTGAGTCCGGTTTTGAGCCGGTCAAAACTGGTTGGAGCCCGTCTGGCCTGTTTTGATCTGGTCAAAACCCGTTTGACACTGGTTTGAGCCGGTCAAAACTGGTTTGAACCGTTCTGGTGCGGTTTGATCCGGTTTGGGCCTGTCTGGTCTGGTTTGAGCCGGTTCAAACCGGTTTTAGCTGGTCTGGTCCGGTTTTGAGTCTGGTTTGAGCCGTTCAAAACCTGGTAGACCCGGTCTGGTCCGAAATGAGACGGTTTAAAACCAGTTTTGAGCGAGTCTAAGAGCCGGTCAGGTGCGGTTTGATACGGTTGGAGCCGGTCAAAACACGTTTGAGTCCGTTTTGAGCCGGTCTGGTCCGTTCTGGTTTGAGCCGGTCAAAACCTGTTTGAGCCCGTCTGCTCCAGTTTGAGTCCGGTTTGAGCCAGTCAAAACAGGTTTGAGCCGGTCTGGTCCGGTTTGAGTCCGGTTTGAGTCCGGTTTGTTCCGGTCTGGTCCAGTTTGAGCCGGTGAAAACCGGTTTGAGACCGTCTCATCCGGTTTGAGCTGGTCAAAACTGGTTTGAGCCAGTCTAATACGGTCAAAACATGTTTGAGCCGGTCTGCTCGGATTTGAGTCCGGTTTGAGGCGGTAAAACCCGGTTTCAGTCCGGTTTGAGCCGGTCTTTTCCGTTCCGTTTTGAGTCCGGTTTAAGCCGATCAAAACCGGTTTGAGCCGGTCTGATTCGGTTTGAGACTGTCAAAAGCGGTTTGAGTCGGGCTAATACGGTCAAAATAGGTTTGAGAGGGTCTGGTCCGGTTTGATTCTGGTTTCAGCCGTTCAAAACCGGTTTGAGCCGGTCTGGTCTGGTTTGAACCGGTTTGAGCCTGTCTGGTCTGGTTTGAGAAGGGGAAAAACGGTATGAGCCGTTCTGGCCCCTTTATAGTGCGGTTTGAACCGGTTAAAACTGTTTTCAGCTGGTCTGGTTTGTTTTGAGCAGGTCTAGTCCGGTTTGAGCCTGTCAAAACTGGTTGGAAACGGTCGTGGCCGGTTTGAGCCCGTTTGAGCTGGTCTGGTCTAGTTTTAGCCGGTTTGAGCCGGTCTGTTCCTGCTTGAGCCGGTCTGTTCCAGTTTGAGTCCGATTTGAGCCGTTCAAAACCGGTATGAGCCGGTCTGGTAAAATTTGAGTCTGGTTTTAGCCAGTCAAAAAAGCTTTGAGCTGGTCTGGTTCGGTTTGAGTCCGGTTTGAGCCGGTCAAAACCGGTTTGAGCCGGTCTGGCCAGATTTGATCTGGTCAAAACCCGTTTGACTCTGGTTTGAGCCAGTCAAAATTGGTTTGAGCC
>NW_027328029.1:0-77862 GCF_047675955.1 Chlorocebus sabaeus | reverse complement strand
TTTGAGGCGGTCTGGTCCGTTCCGGTTTGAGCCGGTCAAAACCGGTTTGAGCCGGTCTGGTCCAGTTTGAGTCCGATTTGAGCCAGTCAAAACAGGTTTGAGCCTGTCTGGTCTGGTTTGAGTCCGGTTTGAGCCTGTCAAAATCGGTTTGAGCCGTCTGGCCTTGTTTGATCTGGTCAAAACCCGTTTGAGTCTGGTTTGAGCCGGTCAAAACCGGCTTGAGTCGGTCCAGATCAGTTTGAATCGTTCAAAACCCGTTTGAGCCGGTCTTGTGAGGTTTGAGCTGGTTTGAGCCGATCTGGTCTGGTTAGAGACGGTCTGGTTGGCTTTGAGCCGGTCAAAAGCGGTTTGAGCCCGTCTCGTCTGGTTTGAGCTGGTCAAAACCGATTTGAGCCGGTCTGATGCTGTTTGATCCGGTTTGAGCTGGTCTGGTCTGTTTGATTAGATTTGAGCCGGTCAAAACCGGTTTGATCCTATCTGTTCGGTTTTGAGTCCCGTTTGAGCAGGTCAAAACCGTTTTGAGCCGGTCTGGTACGGTTTCATCCGGTCAAAACTGGTTTGAGACGGTTTGAGCCGGTCAAAACCGGTTTGAGCCCTCTGGTCCAGTTTCATCCAGTCAAAACTGGTTTTATATGATTTGAGCCGGTCAAAACCGATTTGAGCCGGTCTGGTCGGGTTTGATCCGTTTGAGCCGTTCTGGTCTGGTTTGATCCTTTCAAACCGGTTTGCGCCGGTCTGGCCTGGTTTGATCTGGTCAAAACCCGTTTGACTCTGGTTTGAGCCCGTCAAAGCTGGTTTGAGCCGTTTTGGTCCGGTTTGATCCCGTTTGAGCCGGTCTGGTCTGGTTTGAGCCGGTTCCAACCAGTTTTAGCCAGTCTGGTCCGGTTTGAGTCTGGTTTGAGCCATTCAAATCCTGGTAGACCCGGTCTGGCCCATAATGAGACGGTTAAAAGCGGTTTGAGCCAGTCTAAGAGCCGTTCTGGTGCGGTTTGATCCGGTTGGAACGGTCAAAACACGTTTGTGTCTGTTTTGAGCCGATCTGGTCCGTTCCGGTTTGAGCCGGTCAAAACTGGTTTGAGCCAGTCTGGTCCAGTTTGAGTTCTGTTTGAGCCAGTCAAAACAGTTTGGAGCCGGTCTGGTCTGGTGTGAGTCTGGTTTGAGCCAGTCAAATTCGGTTTGAGCCGGTCTGGCCTGGTTTGATCTGGTCAAAAACCCATTTGAGTCCGTTTGAGCCGGTGAAAACGGGTTTGAGCTGGTCTGGTGTGTGTTGGGTCCGGTTTGAGTCTGGTTTGAGTCCGGTTTGTGCCGGTCTGGTCCACTTTGAGCCGGTCAAAACCGGTTTGAGCCCATCTCGTCCGGTTTGAACCGGTCAAAACTGGTTTGAGCCGTCTAATACGGTCAAAACATGTTTGACCAGGTCTGCTCGGATTTCAGTCCGGTTTGACGCGGTAAAAAACCGGTTTCAGTCCGGTTTGAGCCGGTTTGTTCCGTTCCATTTTGAATCCGGTTTAAGCCGATGAAAACTGGTTTGCGACAGTCTGGTTCGGTTTGAGATGGTCAAAACCGGTTTGAGTCGGTCTAATACGGTCAAAATAGGTTTGAGCCGGTCTGGTCCGGTTTAAGTCTGGTTAAGCCCTTCAAAACCGATTTGAGTCGGTCTGGTTTGGTTTGAACATTCAAAACCGGTGTGAGCCGGTCTGGTCAGGTTTTAGCTGGTTTGAGCCGGTCTGCTCGGGTTAGAGCCCGTCTGGTCGGGTTTGAGCCGGTCTAAAGCGGTTGGAGCCCGTCTCGTCGGTTTGAGCTGCTCAAAACCGTTTGAGCCGGTCTGCGGCTGTTTGATCCGGTTTGAGCTAGTCTGGTCCGGTTTGATTAGATTTGAGCCGGTCAAAACTGGTTTGATCCTATCTGGTCGGGTTTGAGTCCCGTTTGAGCACGTCAAAACCGTTTTGAGCCGGTCTGGTCTGGTTTCATCCGGTCAAAACTGGTTTTAGTCGGTTTGAGCCGGTCAAAACCGGTTTCAGCCGGTCTGGTTCGGTTTGAGCCGGTCTGGTCCGTTTGAGTCCGGTTTGAGCAGGTCAAAACCGGTTTGAGCCGGTCTGGCCTGGTTTAATCCGGTTTGAGCGGTCCGGCCAGATTTTAGTCCGGTTTGACCAGGTCAAAACCGGTTTCAGCCGGTCTGGTCCAGTTTGAGCCAGTCAAAACCGGTTTGAGCCGGTCTGGCCTGGTTTGATCTGGTCAAAACCCATATAAGTCCGGTTTGAGCCGGTGAAAACCGGTTTGAGGTGTTCTGGTCTGGTTTGAGCCGGTTTGAGCCGGTCTGTTCTGGTGTGAGCCGGATTGAGCCGGTCTGTTCCTGTCTGAGCCGGTCTGTTCCTGTTTAAGTCCGGTTTGAGTCGTTCAAAAACCGGTTTGAGCCGGTCTAGTCCCGTTTGAGTCCGGTTTCAGCAGGTGAAAACCGGTTGGAACCGGTCGGGGCCGCGTTTGAGTCCGGATTGAGCCGGTCCAAACCGGTTTGATCCCGTCTCGTCCGTTTTGAGCCGGTGAAAACTGGTATGAGCCGGTCCAATACGGTCAAAACATGCTTGAGCTGGTCTGCTCGGATTTGAGTACGGTTTGAGGCGGTAAAAACCGGTTTCAGTCTGGTTTGAGCCGGTCTGTTCCGTTCCGGTTTGGATTCGGTTTAAGCCAATCAAAACCGGTTTGAGCCGGTCTGGTTCTGTTTGAGACGGTCAAAACCGGTTTGAGCCGGTCTAATATGGTCAAAATAGGTTTGAGCCGGTCTGATCCAGTTTGAGTCCGGTTTCAGCCCGTCAAAACCGGTTTGAGTCGGTCTGGTTCGGTTTGAACCGTTCAAAATCGGTCTGACCCGGTCTGGTCAGGTTTTAGCTGGTTTGAGCGCGGTGTGGTCGGGTTAGAGCCGGTCTAGTCGGGTTTGAGCCGGTCAAAACCGATTTGAGCCCGTCTCGTCTGGTTTGAGCTGGTCAAAACCGATTTGAGCCGGTCTGCTGCTGTTTGATCTGGTTTCAACTGGTCTGGTCTGGTTTGATTAGATTTGAGCTGGTCAAAACCGGTTTGAGCCTATCTGGTCGGGTTTGAGTCCCGTTTGAGCCGGTCAAAACCGTTTTGAGCCAGTCTGGTCCGTTTTAATCCGGTCAAAACTGGTTTGAGACGGTTTGAGCTGGTCAAAACCGGTATGAGCCGGTCTGGTCCGGTTTGATCCGGTTTGAGCCGGTCTGGTCTGGTTTGAGCCATTGAAAACCAGTTTGAGCCAGACCGGTCCGATTTTAGTTCGGCTTGAGCCGGTCAAAACCCTGTTTCAGCCGGTCTGGTTTGGTTTGAGCCGGTCTGTTCCGGTTTGAGCCTGTCAAAACCGGTTGGAACTGGTCTGGGCCTGTTTGAGTCCGGTTTGAGGCAGTCAAAACCGGTTAGAGCCGGTCTTTTCTGGTTTGATCCGGTCAAAACCCGTATGAGTCCGGGTTGAGCCAGTGAAAACCGGTTTGCGATGTTCTGGTCCGTTTGAGCCGGTTTGAGCCGGTCTGGTCTAGTTTTAGCCGGTTTGAGACGGTCTGTTCCTGTTTGAGCCGGTCTCTTCCAGTTTGAGTCCGATTTGAGCCGTTCAAAACCTGTATGAGCTGGTCTGGTCCGGTTTGAGTCCGGTTTGAGCCAGTCGAAAATGTTTTGAGCTGGTCTGGTCCGGTTTGAGTCTGGTTGTGCCGGTCAAAACTGGTTTGAGCCGGTCTGGCCTGGTTTGATCTGGTCAAAACCCGTTTGACTCTGGCTTGAGCCGGTCAAAACTGCTTTGAGCCGTTCTGGTCCGGTTTGATACGGCTTGAGGCAGTCTGGTCTCGTTTGAGCCGGTTCAAAACTGTTTTAGCTGGTCTGGTCCGGTTTGAGTCCAGTTTGAGCCGTTCAAAACCTGGTAGACCCGTCTGATCCGTAATGAGACGGTTAAAATCGGTTTGAGCCAGTCTAAGAGCCGGTCTGGTGCGGTTTGATCCGCTTGGAGCCGGTCAAAACACGTTTGAGTCCGTTTTGAGGCGGTCTGGTCCGTTCCGGTTTTCAGCCATTCAAAACCGGTTTGAGCTGGTCTAGTCCGGTTTGAGTCAGGTTTCAGCCGGTCAAAAACCGGTGTGAGCCGGTCTGTTCCGGTTTGATTCCTTTTTGAGCCAGTCAAAACAGGTTTGAGCCTGTCTGGTCCTGTTTGAGTCTGGTTTGAGCCGATCAGAACCCGTTTGAGCCGGTCTTGCCTGGTTTGATCTGGTCAAAACCCGTTTGACTCTGGTTTGAGCGGTCAAAACTGGTTTGAGCCGTTTTGGTCCGGTTTGATACCATTTGAGCCGGTCTGGTCTGGTTTGAGCCGGTTCAAACCGGTTTTAGCCTGTCTGGTCCAATTTGAGTCCGGTTTGAGCCGTTCAAAACCTGGTAGACCTGGTCTGGTCCGTAATGAGACATTTAAAACCGGTTTAAGCCAATCTAAGAGCCGGTCTGGTGCGGTTTGATCCGGTTGGAGCCGGTCAAAACACGTTTGAGTCCGTTTTTAGCTGGTCTAGTCCGTTCCGGTTTGAGCCGGTCAAAACCAGTTTTAGCCAGTCTGGTCCAGTTTGATTCCGGTTTGAGCCAGTCAAAACAGGTTTGAGCCGGTCTGATCCGGTTTGAGTCCACTTTGAGCCGGTCAAAATCGGTTTGAGCCGGTCTGGCCTGGTTTGATCTGTTCAAAAGCCGTTTGAGTCCTGTTTGAGCCGGTCAAAACCGGTTTTAGCCGGTCTGGTCCGGTTTGAGTCCGGTTTGAGTCCGGTTTGTAACGGTCTGGTCCAGTTTGAGCCGGTCAAAACAGGTTTGAGCCCGTCTCGTGCGGTTTGAGCCGGTCAAAACTGGTTTGAGCCGGTCTAATACGGTCAAAACATGTTTGAGCCGGTCTGCTCGGATTTGAGTCCAGTTTGAGGCGGTAAAATCCGGTTTCAGTCCGGTTTGAGCCGGTCTGTTCCGTTCCGGTTTGAATCTGGTTTAAGCCAATCAAAACCGGTTTGAGCCAGTCTGGTTCGGTTTGAGACGGTCAAAACCGGTATGAGCCGCTCTAATACGGTCAAAATAAGTTTGAGCCCGTCTGGTCCGGTTTGAGTCCGGTTTCAGCCCATCAAAACCGGTTTGAGTCGGTCTCGTTCGGATTGAACCGTTCAAAACCGGTTTGAGCCGGTCTGGTCAGGTTTTAGCTGGTTTGAGCCTGTCTGGTCGAGTTAGAGACGGTCTGGTCCGTTCCGGTTTGAGCCTGTCAAAACCGGTTTGAGCCAGTCTGGTCCGGTTTGAGCCAGTCAAAACAGGTTTGATTCGGTCTGGTCCGGTTTGAGTACGGTTTGAGCCGGTCAAAACCCGTTGGAACAGGTCTGGGCCAGTTTGAGTCTGGTTTGAGCCGGTCCAAAACGGTTTGAGCTATTCTGACCTGGTTTGATCCGGTCAAAACACGTATGAGTCTGGCTTGAGCTGGTGAAAACCAGTTTGAGATGTTCTGGTCCGGTTTGAGCCGGTTTGAGCCGGTCTGGTGTGGCTTGAGCTGGTTTTAACCGGTCGGTTCCTGATTGAGTCCGGTTTGAGCCGTTCAAAAGCGGTGTGAGCCGGTCTAGTCCGGTTTGAGCCCGGTTTCAGGCGGTCAAAATCGGTTTGAGCTGGTCTGGTCCGGTTTGAGTCCGGTTTGACCCAGTCAAAACAGGTTTGAGCCGATCTGGTCCTGTTTGAGTCCGGTTTGAGCCGGTCAAAACCGGTTTGAGCCGGTCTGACCTGGTTTGATCTGGTCAAAACCCGTTTGACCCTGGTTTGAGCCGGTGAAAACCGATTTGAGATGTTCTGGTCTGGTTTGAGCTGCTTTGAGCCGGTCGGTTCCTGTTTGAGCCGGTCTGTTCCTGTTTGAGTCCGGTTTGAGCCGTTCAAAACCGGATTGAGCCAGTCTAGTCCGGTTTGAGTCGGTTTCAGCCTGTCAAAACCGGTTTGAGCCTGTCTGTTCCGGTTTGAGTCCTTTTTTGAGACAGTCAAAATTGGTTTCAGCTGGTCTGGTCCGGTTTGAGTCCGATTTGAGCCGGCCAAAACCGGTTTCAGCCGGTCTGGCTGGTTTAATCTGGTCAGAAACCGTTTGACTCTGGTTTGAGCCGTTCAAAACCGGTTTGAGCCGGTCTGGCCTGGTTTGATCCGGTTTGAGCCGGTCCGGTCAGGTTTTAGTCCGGTTTGAGCCGGTCAAAACCGGTTTTAGTCGGTCTGGTTTGGTTTGAGCCGGTCTGGTCCGGTTTCAGCCTGTCAAAACCGATTGGAACCGGTCTGGGCCGGTTTGAGACCGGTTTGAACCATTCAAAACCGGTTTGAGCCGCTCTGGTTAGGTTTTAGCTGGTTTGAGCTGGTCTGCTCGGGTTAGAGCCCGTCTGGTCGGGTTTGAGCCGGTCAAAAGCGGTTTGAGCCTGTCTCGTCCGGTTTGAGCTGGTCAATACCAGTTTGAGCCGGTCTGCTGCTGTTTCATCCGGTTTGAGCTAGTCTGCTCTGGTTTGATTAGATTTGAGCCGGTCAAAACCGGTTTGATCCCATCTGGTCGGGTTTGAGTCCTGTTTGAGCAGGTCAAAACCGTTTTGAGTCGGTCTGGTATGGTTTCATCCGGTCAAAACTGGTTTGAGACAGTTTGAGCCGGTCAAAACCGGTTTGAGCCCCTCTGGTCCGGTTTCATCCGGTCAACACTGGTTTTATATGGTTTGAGCCGTTCAAAACCGGTTTGAGCCGGTCTGGACGGGTTTGATCCGGTTTAAGCAGTTCTGCTCTGGTTTGATCCGTTCAAAACCGGTTTGAGCCGGTCTGGCCTGGTTTGATCTGGTCAAAAGCCGTTTGACTCTGGTTTGAGCCCGTCAAAGCTGGTTTGAGCCGTTTTGGTCCGGTTTGATCCCGTTTGAGCCGGACTGGTCTGGTTTGAGCTGGTTCCAACCAGTTTTAGCCGGTCTGTTCCGTTTTGAGTCTGGTTTGAGCCATTCAAATCCTGGTAGACCCGGTCTGGTCCATAATGGGATGGTTAAAACCAGTTTGAGCCAGTCTAAGAGCCGGTCTGGTGTGGTTTGATCCGGTTGGAGCAGGTCAAAACACGTTTGTGTCCATTGTGAGCCGGTCTGGTCCGTTCCGGTTTGAGCCTGTGAAAACCGGGTTTAGCCAGTCTGGTCCGGTTTGAGTCCGGTTTGAGCCAGTCAAAACAGGTTTGAGCCGGTCTGGTCTGGTTTGAGTCCGTTTTGAGCCGGTCAATATCGGTTTGAGCCAGTCTGGCCTGGTTTGATCTGGTCAAAACCCGTTTGAGTCCTGTTTGAGCCGGTCAAAACCGGTTTTAGCCGGTCTGGTCCGGTTTGAGTCTGGTTTGAGTCCGGTTTGTGACGGTCTGGTCCAGTTTGAGCCGGTCAAAACAGGTTTGAGCCCATCACGTCCGGTTTGAGCCGGTCAAAACTGGTTTGAGCCCGTCTAATACTGTCAAAACATGTTTGAGCCGGTCTGCTCGGATTTGAGTCCGGTTTGAGGTGGTAAAATCCAGTTTCAATCCGGTTTGAGCCGGTCTGTTCCGTTCCGGTTTGAATCCGGTTTAAGCCAACCAAAACCGGTTTGAGTCGGTCTGGTTCGGTTTGAACCGTTCAAAACCGGTTTGAGCCGGTCTGGTCAGGTTTTAGCTGGTTTGAGCCTGTCTGGTCGGGTTAGAGCCAGTCTGGTCCGTTCCGGTTTGAGCCTGTCAAAACCGGTTTGAGCCAGTCTGGTCCAGTTTGAGCCATTCAAAACAGGTTTGATTCGGTCTGGTCCGGTTTGAGTCCGGTTTGAGCCGGTCAAAACCCGTTGGAACCGGTCTGGGCCAGTTTGAGTCTGGTTTCAGCCGGTCCAAAACGGTTTGAGCCATTCTGGCCTGGTTTGATCCAGTCAAAACCCGTATGAGTCTGGCTTGAGCTGGTGAAAACCAGTTTGAGATGTTCTGGTCTGGTTTGAGCCGGTTTGAGCCGGTCTGGTGTGGCTTGAGCTGGTTTTAGCCGGTCGGTTCCTGTTTGAGTCCGGTTTGAGCCATTCAAAAGCGGTTTGAGCCGGTCTGGACTGGTTTGATCCGGTTTGAGCCGGTCCGGTCAGGTTTTAGTCCGGTTTGAGGCGGTTAAATCCGGTTTGAGCCGGTCTGGTGTGGCTTGAGCTGGTTTAAGCCGGTCTGTTCCTGTTTGAGTCCGGTTTGAGCCCTTCAAAACAGGTTTGAGCCGGTCTAGTCCGGTTTGAGCCCGGTTTCAGCCGGTCAAAACCGGTTTGAGTAGGTCTGGTCCGGTTTGAGTCCAATTTGACCACGTCAAAGCAGGTTTGAGCCGATCTGGTCCTGTTTGAGTCCGGTTTGAGCCGTTCAAAACCGCTTTGAGCTGGTCTAGTCCGGTTTGAGTACGGTTTCAGCCTGTCAAAATCGGTTTGAGCCGGTCTGTTCCGGTTTGAGTCCGGTTTGACCCAGTCAAAACAGGTTTGAGCCGATCTGGTCCAGTTTGAGTCCGGTTTGTGCCAGTCAAAATCGGTTTGAGCCGGTCTGGTCCGGGTTGGGTCCGGTTTGAGTCCGGTTTGAGTCCGGTTTGTGCCAGTCTGGTCCACATTGAGCCGGTCAAAACCGGTTTGAGCCCATCTCGTCCGGTTTGAGCCGGTCAAAACTGGTTTGAGCCCCTCTAATACGGTCAAAACATGTTTCACCCGGTCTGCTCGGATTTGAGTCCGGTTTGAGGTGGTAAAAACCGGGTTCGGTCCGGTTTGAGCCGGTTTGTTCCGTTCCATTTTGAATCCGATTTAAGCCGATCAAAACTGGTTCGAACCAGTCTGGTTCGTTTTGAGACGGTCAAAACCGGTTTGAGTCGGTCTAATATGGTCAAAATAGGTTTGAGCCGGTCTGGTCCAGTTTGAGTCCGGTTTCAGCCTTTCAAAACCGATTTGAGTGGGTCTGGTTTGGTTTAAACCATTCAAAACTGGTGTGAGCCGGTCTGGTCAGATTTTAGCTGGTTTGAGCCGGTCTGCTCGGGTTAGAGCCCGTCTGGTCGGGTTTGACCCGGTCAAAAGCGGTTTGAGCCCGTCTCGTCCGGTTTGAGCTGGTTAAAACCAGTTTGAGCCGGTCTGCTGCTGTTTGATCCGGTTTGAGCTAGTCTGGTCCGGTTTGATTAGATTTGAGCCAGTAAAAACCGGTTTGAGCCTATCTGGGCGGGTTTGAGTCCTGTTTGAGCAGGTCAAAACCGTTTTGAACCGGTCTGGTCCGGTTTCATCCGGTCAAAACTGGATTGAGACGGTTTGAGCCGGTCAAAACCGGTTTGAGCCCCTCTGGTCCGGGTTCATCCGGTCAAAACCTGTTTTATAATATTTGAGCCGGTCAAAACTGTTTTGAGCCGGTCTGGTCGGGTTTGATCCGGTTTGAGCCGTTCTGGTCTGGTATGATCCGTTCAAAACCGGTTTGAGCTGGTCTGGCCTGGTTTGATCTGGTCAAAACCCGTTTGACTCTGGTTTGAGGCGGTCAAAACTGGCTTGAGCGTTTCTGGTCCGGTTTGATATGGCTTGAGGCAGTCTGGTCACGTTTGAGCCGGTTCAAACCGATTTTAGCCGGTCTCGTCCGGTTTGAGTCCAGTTTGAGCCCTTCAAAACCTGGTAGACCCGGTCTGGTCCGTAATGAGACGGGTAAAAGCGGTTTGAGCCAGTCTAAGAGCCGGTCTGGTGCGGTTTGATCCGGTTGGAGCCGGTCAAAACATGTGTGAGTCCGTTTTGAGGCGGTCTGGTCCGTTCCGGTTTGAGCCGGTCAAAACTGGTTTGAGCCGGTCTGGTCCAGTTTGAGTCCGATTTGAGCCAGTCAAAACAGGTTTGAGCCGGACTGGTCTGGTTTGAGTCCGGTTTGAGCCTGTCAAAATCGGTTTGAGCCGGTCTGGCCTTGTTTGATCTGGTCAAAACCCGTTTGAGTCTGGTTTGAGCCGGTCAAAACCGGCTTGAGTCGGTCCAGATCAGTTTGAATCGTTCAAAACCCGTTTGAGCCGGTCTTGTGAGGTTTGAGCTGGTTTGAGGCGATCTGGTCTGGTTAGAGACGGTCTGGTTGGCTTTGAGCCGGTCAAAAGCGGTTTGAGCCCGTCTCGTCTGGTTTGAGCTGGTCAAAACCGATTTGAGCCGGTCTGATGCTGTTTGATCCGGTTTGAGCTGGTCTGGTCTGGTTTGATTAGATTTGAGCCGGTCAAAACCGGTTTGATCCTATCTGTTCGGTTTTGAGTCCCGTTTGAGCAGGTCAAAACCGTTTTGAGCCGGTCTGGTACGGTTTCATCCGGTCAAAACTGGTTTGAGACGGTTTGAGCCGGTCAAAACCGGTTTGAGCCCTCTGGTCCAGTTTCATCCAGTCAAAACTGGTTTTATATGATTTGAGCCGGTCAAAACCGATTTGAGCCGGTCTGGTCGGGTTTGATCCGGTTTGAACCGTTCTGGTCTGGTTTGATCCGTTCAAAACCGGTTTGCGCCGGTCTGGCCTGGTTTGATCTGGTCAAAACCCGTTTGACTCTGGTTTGAGCCCGTCAAAGCTGGTTTGAGCCGTTTTGGTCCGGTTTGATCCCGTTTGAGCCGGTCTGGTCTGGTTTGAGCCGGTTCCAACCAGTTTTAGCCGGTCTGGTCCGGTTTGAGTCTGGTTTGAGCCATTCAAATCCTGGTAGACCCGGTCTGGCCCATAATGAGACGGTTAAAAGCGGTTTGAGCCAGTCTAAGAGCCGGTCTGGTGCGGTTTGATCCGGTTGGAACCGGTCAAAACACGTTTGTGTCTGTTTTGAGCCGATCTGGTCCGTTCCGGTTTGAGCCGGTCAAAACTGGTTTGAGCCAGTCTGGTCCAGTTTGAGTTCTGTTTGAGCCAGTCAAAACAGTTTGGAGCCGGTCTGGTCTGGTGTGAGTCTGGTTTGAGCCAGTCAAAATCGGTTTGAGCCGGTCTGGCCTGGTTTGATCTGGTCAAAACCCGTTTGAGTCCGGTTTGAGCCGGTGAAAACGGGTTTGAGCTGGTCTGGTGTGTGTTGGGTCTGGTTTGAGTCTGGTTTGAGTCCGGTTTGTGCCGGTCTGGTCCACTTTGAGCCGGTCAAAACCGGTTTGAGCCCATCTCGTCCGGTTTGAACCGGTCAAAACTGGTTTGAGCCCGTCTAATACGGTCAAAACATGTTTGACCCGGTCTGCTCGGATTTGAGTCCGGTTTGACGCGGTAAAAACCGGTTTCAGTCCGGTTTGTGCCGGTTTCTTCCGTTCCATTTTGAATCCGGTTTAAGGCGATGAAAACTGGTTTGCGACAGTCTGGTTCGGTTTGAGATGGTCAAAACCGGTTTGAGTCGGTCTAATACGGTCAAAATAGGTTTGAGCCGGTCTGGTCCGGTTTAAGTCTGGTTAAGCCCTTCAAAACCGATTTGAGTCGGTCTGGTTTGGTTTGAACCATTCAAAACCGGTGTGAGCCGGTCTGGTCAGGTTTTAGCTGGTTTGAGCCGGTCTGCTCGGGTTAGAGCCCGTCTGGTCGGGTTTGAGCCGGTCTAAAGCGGTTGGAGCCCGTCTCGTCCGGTTTGAGCTGCTCAAAACCGGTTTGAGCCGGTCTGCGGCTGTTTGATCCGGTTTGAGCTAGTCTGGTCCGGTTTGATTAGATTTGAGCCGGTCAAAACTGGTTTGATCCTATCTGGTCGGGTTTGAGTTCCGTTTGAGCAGGTCAAAACCGTTTTGAGCCGGTCTGGTCTGGTTTCATCCGGTCAAAACTGGTTTTAGTCGGTTTGAGCCGGTCAAAACCGGTTTCAGCCGGTCTGGTTCGGTTTGAGCCGGTCTGGTCCGGTTTGAGTCCGGTTTGAGCAGGTCAAAACCGGTTTGAGCCGGTCTGGCCTGGTTTAATCCGGTTTGAGCCGGTCCGGCCAGATTTTAGTCCGGTTTGACCAGGTCAAAACCGGTTTCAGCCGGTCTGGTCCAGTTTGAGCCAGTCAAAACCGGTTTGAGCCGGTCTGGCCTGGTTTGATCTGGTCAAAACCCGTATAAGTCCGGTTTGAGCCAGTGAAAACCGGTTTGAGGTGTTCTGGTCTGGTTTGAGCCGGTTTGAGCAGGTCTGTTCTGGTGTGAGCCGGATTGAGCCGGTCTGTTCCTGTCTGAGCCGGTCTGTTCCTGTTTAAGTCCGGTTTGAGTCGTTCAAAACCGGTTTGAGCCGGTCTAGTCCCGTTTGAGTCTGGTTTCAGCAGGTGAAAACCGGTTGGAACCGGTCGGGGCCGGTTTGAGTCCGGATTGAGCCGGTCCAAACCGGTTTGATCCCGTCTCGTCCGTTTTGAGCCGGTGAAAACTGGTATGAGCCGGTCCAATACGGTCAAAACATGCTTGAGCTGGTCTGCTCGGATTTGAGTACGGTTTGAGGCGGTAAAAACCGGTTTCAGTCTGGTTTGAGCCGGTCTGTTCCGTTCCGGTTTGGATTCTGTTTAAGCCAATCAAAACCGGTTTGAGCCGGTCTGGTTCTGTTTGAGACGGTCAAAACCGGTTTGAGCCGGTCTAATATGGTCAAAATAGGTTTGAGCCGGTCTGATCCAGTTTGAGTCCGGTTTCAGCCCGTCAAAACCGGTTTGAGTCGGTCTGGTTCGGTTTGAACCGTTCAAAATCGGTCTGACCCGGTCTGGTCAGGTTTTAGCTGGTTTGAGCCGGTGTGGTCGGGTTAGAGCCGGTCTAGTTGGGTTTGAGCCGGTCAAAACCGATTTGAGCCCGTCTCGTCTGGTTTGAGCTGGTCAAAACCGATTTGAGCCGGTCTGCTGCTGTTTGATCTGGTTTCAACTGGTCTGGTCTGGTTTGATTAGATTTGAGCTGGTCAAAACCGGTTTGAGCCTATCTGGTCGGGTTTGAGTCCCGTTTGAGCCAGTCAAATCCGTTTTGAGCCAGTCTGGTCCGTTTTAATCCGGTCAAAACTGGTTTGAGACGGTTTGAGCCGGTCAAATCTGGTATGAGCCGGTCTGGTCCGGTTTGATACGGTGTGAGCCGGTCTGGTCTGGTTTGAGCCATTGAAAACCAGTTTGAGCCAGACCGGTCCGATTTTAGTTCGGCTTGAGCCGGTCAAAACCGGTTTCAGCCGGTCTGGTTTGGTTTGAGCCGGTCTGGTCCGGTTTGAGCCTGTCAAAAACGGTTGGAACCGGTCTGGGCCTGTTTGAGTCCGGTTTGAGGCAGTCAAAACCGGTTTGAGCCGGTCATTTCTGGTTTGATCCGGTCAAAACCCGTATGAGTCCGGGTTGAGCCGGTGAAAACCGGTTTGCGATGTTCTGCTCCGGTTTGAGCCGGTTTGAGCCGGTCTGGTCTAGTTTTAGCCGGTTTGAGACGGTCTGTTCCTGTTTGAGCCGGTCTCTTCCAGTTTGAGTCCGATTTGAGCCGTTCAAAACCGGTATGAGCTGGTCTGGTCCGGTTTGAGTCCGGTTTGAGCCAGTCAAAAATGTTTTGAGCTGGTCTGGTCCAGTTTGAGTCTGGTTTGTGCCGGTCAAAACTGGTTTGAGCCGGTCTGGCCTGGTTTGATCTGGTCAAAACCCGTTTGACTCTGGCTTGAGCCGGTCAAAACTGCTTTGAGCCGTTCTGGTCCGGTTTGATACGGCTTGAGGCAGTCTGGTCTCGTTTGAGCCGGTTCAAAACTGTTTTAGCTGGTCTGGTCCGGTTTGAGTCCAGTTTGAGCCGTTCAAAACCTGGTAGACCCGGTCTGATCCGTAATGAGACGGTTAAAATCGGTTTGAGCCAGTCTAAGAGCCGGTCTGGTGCGGTTTGATCCGCTTGGAGCCGGTCAAAACACGTTTGAGTCCGTTTTGAGGCGGTCTGGTCCGTTCCGGTTTTCAGCCATTCAAAACCGGTTTGAGCTGGTCTAGTCCGGTTTGAGTCAGGTTTCAGCCGGTCAAAACCGGTGTGAGCCGGTCTGTTCCGGTTTGATTCCTTTTTGAGCCAGTCAAAACAGGTTTGAGCCTGTCTGGTCCTGTTTGAGTCTGGTTTGAGCCGATCAGAACCCGTTTGAGCCGGTCTTGCCTGGTTTGATCTGGTCAAAACCCGTTTGACTCTGGTTTGAGCCGGTCAAAACTGGTTTGAGCCGTTTTGGTCCGGTTTGATACCATTTGAGCCGGTCTGGTCTGGTTTGAGCCGGTTCAAACCGGTTTTAGCCTGTCTGGTCCGGTTTGAGTCCGGTTTGAGCCGTTCAAAACCTGGTAGACCTGGTCTGGTCCGTAATGAGACATTTAAAACCGGTTTAAGCCAATCTAAGAGCCGGTCTGGTGCGGTTTGATCCGGTTGGAGCCGGTCAAAACACGTTTGAGTCCGTTTTTAGCCGGTCTAGTCCGTTCCGGTTTGAGCCGGTCAAAACCAATTTTAGCCAGTCTGGTCCAGTTTGATTCCGGTTTGAGCCAGTCAGAACAGGTTTGAGCCGGTCTGGTCCGGTTTGAGTCTGGTTTGAGTCGGTCAAAATCGGTTTGAGCCGGTCTGGCCTTGTTTGATCTGTTCAAAAGCCGTTTGAGTCCAGTTTGAGCCGGTCAAAACTGGTTTGAGCCGGTCTAATACGGTCAAAACATGTTTGAGCCGGTCTGCTCGGATTTGAGTCTGGTTTGAGGTGGAAAAATCCGGTTTCAGTCCGATTTGAGCCGGTCTGTTCCGTTCTGGTTTGAGTCTGGTTTAAGCCAATCAAAACCGGTTTGAGCCGGTCTGGTTTGGTTTGAGATGGTCAAAGCCGGTTTGAGACGGTCTAATACGGTCAAAATAGCTTTGAGCCGGTCTGGTCCGGTTTGAGTCCGGTTTCAGCCCGTCAAAATCGGTTTGAGCCGGTCTGGCCTGGTTTGATCTGGTCAACACCCGTTTGAGTCCGGTTTGAGCCGGTCAAAACCGGTTTGAGCAGGTCTGGTCCGGTTTGAGTCCGGTTTGAGTCCGGTTTGTGCTGGTCTGGTCCAGTTTGAGCCGGTCAAAACCGGTTTGAGCCCGTCACGCCCGGTTTGAGCCGGTCAAAACTGGTTTGAGCCGGTCTAATATGGTCAAACCATGTTTCAGCCGGTCTGCTCGGATTTGAGTCCGATTTGAGGCGGCAAAAACCGGTTTCAGTCCGGTTTGAGCTGGTCTGGCCTGGTTTGATCCGGTCAAAAGCCGTATGAGTCCGGTTTGAGCCGGTGAAACCCGGTTTGAGATGTTTTGGTCTGGTAGGAGCCGGTTTGAGCTGGTCAGGTCTAGTTTTAGCCGATTTGAGCTGGTCTGTTCCTGTTTGAGCCGGTCCGTTCCAGTTTGAGACCGATTTGAGCCGTTCAAATCCCGTTTGAGCTGGTCTGGTCCGGTTTGAGTCCGGTTTGAGCCAGTCAAAAAGCTTTGAGCTGGTTTGGTCAGGTTTGAGTCCGGTTTGAGCCGGTCAAAATCGGTTTGAGCCGGTCTGGCCTGGTTTGATCAGGTTTGAGCCGGTTCGGTCAGGCTTTAGACCGGTTTGAGCCGGTCAAATCCGGTTTCAGCCGGTCTGGTTCAGTGTGAGACGGTCTGCTCCGGTTTGAGCCTGTCAAAACCGATTGGAACCGGTCTGGGCCGGTTTGAGTCCTGTTTGAGCCAGTCAAAACCGGTTTGAGCCGGTCTGGCCTGGTTTGATATGGTCAAAACCAATATGAGTCCATTTTGAGCCGGTGAAAACCGGTTTGAGTTGTTCTGGTCCCGTTTGAGAAGGTTTGAGACGTTCTGGTCTGGTGTGAGCCGGTTTGAGCCCGTCTGTTCCCGTTTGAGCCTGTATGTTCCTGTTTGAGACCGGTTTGAGCCGTTCAAAACCGGTTTGAGGCGGTCTAGTCCGGTTTGAGTCCCGTTTCAGCCGGTCAAAACTGGTTTGAGCCAGTCTGTTCCGGTTTGAGTCCTTTTTCAGCCAGTCAAAACAGGTTTGAGCCGGTCTGTTCTGGTTTGAGTCCGGTTTGAGCTGGTCAAAACCGGTTTCAGCCGGTCTGGCCTGGTTTGATCTGGTCAAAACCCGTTTGACTCTGGTTTCAGCCCGTCAAAACTGGTTTGAGCCATTCTGGACCGGTTTGAGTCCGGTTTGAGCCGGTCAAAATCGGTTTGAGCCAGTCCGGCTTGGTTTGATCTGGTCAAAACCCGTTTGATTCCGGTTTGAGCCGGTCAAAACCGGTTTGAGCTTGTCTGGTCCGGTTTGAGTCTGGTTTGAGTCCGGTTTGTGCCGGTCTGGTGCAGTTTGAGCCGGTCAAAACCGATTTGAGCCCGTCTCGTCCAGTTTGAGCCGGTCAAAACTGGTTTGAGCCGGTCTAATATGGTCAAAACATGTTTGAGCCGGTCTGCTCGGATTTGAGTCCCGTTTGAGGTGGTAAAAACCGGTTTCAGTCCTGTTTGAGCCGGTCTGTTCCGTTACGGTTTGAGTCCCGTTTAAGCCGATCAATACCGGTTTGAGCCAGTCTGGTTCGGTTTGAGACGGTCAAAACCGGTTTGAGCCTGTCTAATACATTCAAAAGAGGTTTGAGATGGTCTGGTCCGGTTTGAGTCCAGTTTCAGCCATTGAAAACCGGTTTGAGCCGGTCTGGTCTTGTTTGAACCGGTTTGAGCCGGTCTGGTCTGGTTTGAGAAGGTGAAAACCGGTTTGAGCCGGTCTGGTCCCGTTATAGTCCGGTTTGAGCCGGTTAAAACCGGTTTCAGCTGATCTGGTTTGTTTTGAGCAGGTCTGGTCCGGTTTGAGCCTGTCAAAACTGGTTGGAAACGGTCGTGGCCGGTTTGAGCCCGTTTGAGCTGGTCTGGTCTAGTTTTAGCCGGTTTGAGCCGGTCTGTTCCTGCTTGAGCCGGTCTGTTCCAGTTTGAGTCCGATTTGAGCCGTTCAAATCCGGTATGAGCCGGTCTGGTACGGTTTGAGTCTGGTTTGAGCCAGTCAAAAAAGCTTTGAGCTGGTCTGGTTCGGTTTGAGTCCGGTTTGAGCCGGTCAAAACCGGTTTGAGCCGGTCTGGCCTGATTTGATCTGGTCAAAACCCGTTTGACTCTGGTTTGAGCCGGTCAAAACCGGTTTGAGCCGTTCTGGTCCGGTTTGATACGGCTTGAGGCAGTCTGGTCTCGTTTGAGCCGGTTCAAACCAGTTTTAGCCGGTCTGGTCCGGTTTGAGTCCGGTTTGAGCCGTTCAAAACCTGGTAGACCCGGTCTGGTCCGTAATGAGACGGTTAAAACCGGTTTGAGCCAGTCTAAGAGCCGGTCGGGTGTGGTTTGATCCGGTTGGAGCCGGTCAAATCATGTTTGAGTCCGTTTGGAGGTGGTCTGATCCGTTCCGGTTTGAGCCGGTCAAAACCTGTTTGAGCCGGTCTGGCCTGGTTTGACCCGGTTTGAGCCGGTCCGGTCAGGTTTTAGTCCGGTTTGAGCCGGTCAAAACCGGATTCAGCCGGTCTGGTTCGTTTTGAGCCGGTCTGGTCCGGTTTGAGCCTGTCAAAACCGAGTGGAACCGGTCTGGGCCGGTTTGAGTCCGGTTTGAGCCGGTCAAAACCGGTTTGAGCCGGTCTGGCCTGGTTTGATATGGTCAAAACCCATATGAGTCCGGTTTGAGCCAGTGAAAACCGGTTTGAGATGTTCTGGTCCGGTTTGAGAAGGTTTGAGCCGGTCTGGTCTGGTGTGAGCCGAGTTGAGCCCATCTGTTCCTGTTTGAGCAGGTCTGTTCCTGTTTGAGTCCGGTTTGAGCCGTTCAAAACCGTTTTCAGCCGGTCTAGTCAGGTTTGAGTCCTTTTTGAGCCAGTCAAAACAGGTTTGAGCCGGTCTGGTCCGGTTAGAGTCCAGTTTGAGCCGGTCAAAACCGGTTTCAGCCGGTGTGGCCTGGTTTGATCTGGTCAAAACACGTTTGACTCTGGTTTGAGCCCGTCAAAACTGGTTTGAGCCGTTTTGGTCCGGTTTGAGCCTGGTTTGAGCCGGTCAAAATTGGTTTGAGCCGGTCCGGCCTGGTTTGATCTGGTCAAAACCCGTTTGAGTCCGGATTGAGCCGATCAAAACCGGTCTGAGCCAGTCTGGTCCGGTTTGTGTCCGGTTTGAGTCCGGTTTGTGCCGGTCTGGTGCAGTTTGAGCCGGTCAAAACCGGTTTGAGCCCGTCTCGTGGGGTTTGAGCCAGTCAAATCTGGTTTGAGCCGGTATAATACGGTCAAAACATGTTTGAGCCGGTCTGCTCGGATTTGAGTCCGGTTTGAAGCGCTAAAAACCGGTTTAAGTCCAGTTTGAGCCGGTCTGTTCCGTTCCGGTTTGAGTCCGGTTTAAGCCGATCAAAACCAGTTTGAGCCGGTCTGTTTCAGTTTGAGACGGTCAAAACCGGTTTGAGCCTGTCTAATACGGTCAAAAGAGGTTTGAGATTGTCTGGTCCCTTTTGAGTCCGGTTTCAGCCGTTCAAAACCGGTTTGAGCCGATCTGGTCTGGTTTGAACCGGTTTGAGCAGGTCTGGTCTAGTTTGAGAAGGTGAAAACCTGTTTGAGCCGGTCTGGTCCCGTTATAGTCCGGTTTGAGCCGGTTAAAACCGGTTTCAGCTGGTCTGGTTTGTTTTGAGCAGGTCTGATCCGGTTTGAGCCTCTCAAAACCGGTTGGAACCGGTCGGGGCCGGTTTGAGTCCGGTTTGAGCCGGTCCAAACCGGTTCGAGCCCGTGTGGCCTGGTTTGACCCGGTCAAAACACGTATGAGTCCGGATTGAGCCTGTGAAAACCGGTTTGAGATGTTCTGGTCTGGTTTCAGCCAGTTTGAGCTGCTCTGGTGTGGCTTGAGCCAGTTTTAGCCGGTCTCTTCCTGTTTGAGTCCGGTTTAGCAGTTCAAAACCGTTTTGAGACGGTCTAGTCCGCTTTGAGTCTGGTTTCAGCTGATCAAAACCGGTTTGAGCCGGTCTGGTCCGGTTTGAGTCCGGTTTGACCCAGTCAAAACAGGTTTGATCCGATCTGGTCCGGTTTGAGTTCGGCTTGAGCCGGTCAAAACTGGTTGGAGCCCGTCTGGCCTGTTTTGATCTGGTCAATACCCGTTTGACACTGGTTTGAGCAGGTCAAAACTGGTTTGAACCGTTCTGGTCCGGTTTGATCCGGTTTGGGCCTGTCTGGTCTGGTTTGAGCCGGTTCAAACCGGTTTTAGCCGGTCTGGTCCGGTTTGAGTCTGGTTTGAGCCGTTCAAAACCTGGTAGACCCGGTCTGGTCCGTAATGAGACGGTTAAAACCGGTTTGAGCCAGTCTAAGAGCAGATCTGGTGCGGTTTGATACGGTTGGAGCCAGTCAAAACACGTTTGAGTCCGTTTTGAGCCGGTCTGGTCCGTTCTGGTTTGAGCCGGTCAAAACCTGTTTGAGCCAGTCTGCTCCAGTTTGAGTCCGGTTTGAGCCAGTCAAAACAGGTTTGAGCCGGTCTGGTCCGGTTTGAGTCCGGTTTGAGTCCGGTTTGTTCCGGTCTGGTCCAGTTTGAGCCGGTGAAAACCGGTTTGAGACCGTCTCATCCGGTTTGAGCTGGTCAAAACTGGTTTGAGCCAGTCTAATACGGTCAAAATATGTTTGAGCCGGTCTGCTCGGATTTGAGTCCGGTTTGAGTTGGTAAAACCCGGTTTCGGTCCGGTTTGAGCCGGTCTTTTCCGTTCCGGTTTGAGTCCGGTTTAAGCCGATCAAAACCGGTTTGAGCCGGTCTGATTCGGTTTGAGACGGTCAAAAGCGGTTTGAGTCGGGTTAATACGGTCAAAATAGGTTTGAGAGGGTCTGGTCCGGTTTGAGTCTGGTTTCAGCCGTTCAAAACCGGTTTGGGCCTGTCTGGTCTGGTTTGAACCGGTTTGAGCCTCTCTGGTCTGGTTTGAGAAGGGGAAAAAACGGTATGAGCCGGTCTGGTCCCGTTATAGTCCGGTTTGAACCGGTTAAAACTGGTTTCAGCTGGTCTGGTTTGTTTTGAGCAGGTCTAGTCCGGTTTGAGCCTGTCAAAACTGGTTGGAAACGGTCGTGGCCGGTTTGAGCCCGTTTGAGCTGGTCTGGTCTAGTTTTAGCCGGTTTGAGCCGGTCTGTTCCTGCTTGAGCCGGTCTGTTCCAGTTTGAGTCCGATTTGAGCCGTTCAAAACCGGTATGAACCGGTCTGGTACGGTTTGAGTCTGGTTTGAGCCAGTCAAAAAAGCTTTGAGCTGGTCTGGTTCGGTTTGAGTCCGGTTTGAGCCGGTCAAAACCGGTTTGAGCCGGTCTGGCCTGATTTGATCTGGTCAAAACCCGTTTGACTCTGGTTTGAGCCGGTCAAAACCGGTTTGAGCCGTTCTGGTCCGGTTTGATACGGCTTGAGGCAGTCTGGTCTCGTTTGAGCCGGTTCAAACCAGTTTTAGCCGGTCTGGTCCGGTTTGAGTCCGGTTTGAGCCGTTCAAAACCTGGTAGACCCGGTCTGGTCCGTAATGAGACGGTTAAAACCGGTTTGAGCCAGTCTAAGAGCCGGTCGGGTGTGGTTTGATCCGGTTGGAGCCGGTCAAATCATGTTTGAGTCCGTTTTGAGGTGGTCTGGTCCGTTCCGGTTTGAGCCGGTCAAAACCTGTTTGAGCCGGTCTGGCCTGGTTTGACCCGGTTTGAGCCGGTCCGGTCAGGTTTTAGTCCGGTTTGAGCCGGTCAAAACCGGATTCAGCCGGTCTGGTTCGTTTTGAGCCGGTCTGGTCCGGTTTGAGCCTGTCAAAACCGATTGGAACCGGTCTGGGCCGGTTTGAGTCCGGATTGAGCCGGTCAAAACCGGTTTGAGCCGGTCTGGCCTGGTTTGATATGGTCAAAACCCATATGAGTCCGGTTTGAGCCAGTGAAAACCGGTTTGAGATGTTCTGGTCCGGTTTGAGAAGGTTTGAGCCGGTCTGGTCTGGTGTGAGCCGATTTGAGCCCATCTGTTCCTGTTTGAGCAGGTCTGTTCCTGTTTGAGTCCGGTTTGAGCCGTTCAAAACCGTTTTGAGCCGGTCTAGTCAGGTTTGAGTCCTTTTTGAGCCAGTCAAAACAGGTTTGAGCCGGTCTGGTCCGGTTAGAGTCCAGTTTGAGCCGGTCAAAACCGGTTTCAGCCGGTGTGGCCTGGTTTGATCTGGTCAAAACACGTTTGACTCTGGTTTGAGCCCGTCAAAACTGGTTTGAGCCGTTTTGGTCCGGTTTGAGCCCGGTTTGAGCCGGTCAAAATTGGTTTGAGCCGGTCCGGCCTGGTTTGATCTGGTCAAAACCCGTTTGAGTCCGGATTGAGCCGGTCAAAACCGGTCTGAGCCGGTCTGGTCCGGTTTGTGTCCGGTTTGAGTCCGGTTTGTGCCGGTCTGGTGCAGTTTGAGCCGGTCAAAACCGGTTTGAGCCCGTCTCGTGCGGTTTGAGCCAGTCAAATCTGGTTTGAGCCGGTATAATACGGTCAAAACATGTTTGAGCCGGTCTGCTCGGATTTGAGTCCGGTTTGAAGCGCTAAAAACCGGTTTAAGTCCGGTTTGAGCCGGTCTGTTCCGTTCCGGTTTGAGTCCGGTTTAAGCCGATCAAAACCAGTTTGAGCCGGTCTGTTTCAGTTTGAGACGGTCAAAACCGGTTTGAGCCTGTCTAATACGGTCAAAAGAGGTTTGAGATTGTCTCGTCCCTTTTGAGTCTGGTTTCAGCCGTTCAAAACCGGTTTGAGCCGATCTGGTCTGGTTTGACCCGGTTTGAGCAGGTCTGGTCTAGTTTGAGAAGGTGAAAACCGATTTGAGCCGGTCTGGTCCCGTTATAGTCCGGTTTGAGCCGGTTAAAACCGGTTTCAGCTGGTCTGGTTTGTTTTGAGCAGGTCTGATCCGGTTGGAGCCTCTCAAAACCGGTTGGAACCGGTCGGGGCCGGTTTGAGTCCGGTTTGAGCCGGTCCAAACCGGTTCGAGCCCGTGTGGCCTGGTTTGACCCGGTCAAAACACGTATGAGTCCGTTTTGAGCCGGTCTTGTCCGTTCTGGTTTGAGTCGGTCAAAACCTGTTTGAGCCAGTCTGCTCCAGTTTGAGTCCGGTTTGAGCCAGTCAAAACAGGTTTGAGCCGGTCTGGTCCGGTTTGAGTCCGGTTTGAGTCCTGTTTGTTCCGGTCTGGTCCAGTTTGAGCCGGTGAAAACCGGTTTGAGACCGTCTCATCCGGTTTGAGCTGGTCAAAACTGGTTTGAGCCAGTCTAATACGGTCAAAACATGTTTGAGCCGGTCTGCTCGGATTTGAGTCCGGTTTGAGGCCGTAAAACCCGGTTTCGGTCCGGTTTGAGCCGGTCTTTTCCGTTCCGGTTTGAGTCCGGTTTAAGCCGATCAAAACCGGTTTGAGCCGGTCTGATTCTGTTTGAGACGGTCAAAAGCGGTTTGAGTCGGGCTAATACGGTCAAAATAGGTTTGAGAGGGTCTGGTCCGGTTTGAGTCTGGTTTCAGCCGTTCAAAACCGGTTTGAGCCGGTCTGGTCTGGTTTGAACCGGTTTGAGCCTCTCTGGTCTGGTTTGAGAAGGGGAAAAACGGTATGAGCCGGTCTGGTCCCGTTATAGTCCGGTTTGAACCGGTTAAAACTGGTTTCAGCTGGTCTGGTTTGTTTTGAGCAGGTCTAGTCCGGTTTGAGCCTGTCAAAACTGGTTGGAAACGGTCGTGGCCGGTTTGAGCCCGTTTGAGCTGGTCTGGTCTAGTTTTAGCCGGTTTGAGCCGGTCTGTTCCTGCTTGAGCCGGTCTGTTCCAGTTTGAGTCCGATTTGAGCCGTTCAAAACCGGTATGAGCCGGTCTGGTACGGTTTGAGTCTGGTTTGAGCCAGTCAAAAAAGCTTTGAGCTGGTCTGGTTCGGTTTGAGTCCGGTTTGAGCCGGTCAAAACCGGTTTGAGCCGGTCTGGCCTGATTTGATCTGGTCAAAACCCGTTTGACTCTGGTTTGAGCCGGTCAAAACCGGTTTGAGCCGTTCTGGTCCGGTTTGATACGGCTTGAGGCAGTCTGGTCTCGTTTGAGCCGGTTCAAACCAGTTTGAGCCGGTCTGTTTCAGTTTGAGACGGTCAAAACCGGTTTGAGCCTGTCTAATACGGTCAAAAGAGGTTTGAGATTGTCTGGTCCCTTTTGAGTCCGGTTTCAGCCGTTCAAAACCGGTTTGAGCCGATCTGGTCTGGTTTGAACCGGTTTGAGCAGGTCTGGTCTAGTTTGAGAAGGTGAAAACCGGTTTGAGCCGGTCTGGTCCCGTTATAGTCCGGTTTGAGCCGGTTAAAACCGGTTTCAGCTGGTCTGGTTTGTTTTGCGCAGGTCTGATCCGGTTGGAGCCTCTCAAAACCGGTTGGAACCGGTCGGGGCCGGTTTGAGTCCGGTTTGAGCCGGTCCAAACCGGTTCGAGCCCGTGTGGCCTGGTTTGACCCGGTCAAAACACGTATGAGTCCGGATTGAGCCTGTGAAAACCGGTTTGAGATGTTCTGGCCTGGTTTCAGCCAGTTTGAGCTGGTCTGGTGTGGCTTGAGCCAGTTTTAGCCGGTCTCTTCCTGTTTGAGTCCGGTTTAGCAGTTCAAAACCGTTTTGAGACGGTCTAGTCCGCTTTGAGTCTGGTTTCAGCCGATCAAAACCGGTTTGAGCCGGTCTGGTCCGGTTTGAGTCCGGTTTGACCCAGTCAAAACAGGTTTGATCCGATCTGGTCCGGTTTGAGTCCGGCTTGAGCCGGTCAAAACTGGTTGGAGCCGGTCTGGCCTGTTTTGATCTGGTCAAAACCCGTTTGACACTGGTTTGAGCCGGTCAAAACTGGTTTGAACCGTTCTGGTCCGGTTTGATCCGGTTTGGGCCTGTCTGGTCTGCTTTGAGCCGGTTCAAACCGGTTTTAGCCGGTCTGGTCCGGTTTGAGTCTGGTTTGAGCCGTTCAAAACCTGGTAGACCCGGTCTGGTCGGTAATGAGATGGTTAAAACCGGTTTGAGCCAGTCTAAGAGCAGATCTGGTGCGGTTTGATACGCTTGGAGCCAGTCAAAACACGTTTGAGTCCGTTTTGAGCCGGTCTGGTCCGTTCTGGTTTGAGCCGGTCAAAACCTGTTTGAGCCAGTCTGCTCCAGTTTGAGTCCGGTTTGAGCCAGTCAAAACAGGTTTGAGCCGGTCTGGTCCGGTTTGAGTCCGGTTTGAGTCCGGTTTGTTCCGGTCTGGTCCAGTTTGAGCCGGTGAAAACCGGTTTGAGACCGTCTCATCCGGTTTGAGCTGGTCAAAACTGGTTGGAGCCAGTCTAATACGGTCAAAACATGTTTGAGCCGGTCTGCTCGGATTTGAGTCCGGTTTGAGGCGGTAAAACCCGGTTTCGGTCCGGTTTGAGCCGGTCTTTTCCGTTCCGGTTTGAGTCCGGTTTAAGCCGATCAAAACCGGTTTGAGCCGGTCTGATTCGGTTTGAGACGGTCAAAAGCGGTTTGAGTCGGGCTAATACGGTCAAAATAGGTTTGAGAGGGTCTGGTCCGGTTTGAGTCTGGTTTCAGCCGTTCAAAACCGGTTTGGGGCTGTCTGGTCTGGTTTGAGTCGGTTCAAACCGGTTTTAGCCGGTCTGGTCCGGTTTGAGTCTGGTTTGAGCCGTTCAAAACCTGGTAGACCCGGTCTTGTCCGTAATGAGACGGTTTAAAACCGGTTTGAGCCAGTCTAAGAGCAGATTGGTGCGGTTTGATACGGTTGGAGCCGGTCAAAACACGTTTGAGTCCGTTTTGAGCCGGTCTGGTCCGTTCTGGTTTGAGCCGGTCAAAACCTGTTTGAGCCAGTCTGCTCCAGTTTGAGTCCGGTTTGAGCCAGTCAAAACAGGTTTGAGCCGGTCTGGTCCGGTTTGAGTCCGGTTTGAGTCCAGTTTGTTCCGGTCTGGTCCAGTTTGAGCCGGTGAAAACCGGTTTGAGACCGTCTCATCCGGTTTGAGCTGGTCAAAACTGGTTTGAGCCAGTCTAATACGGTCAAAACATGTTTGAGCCGGTCTGCTCGGATTTGAGTCCGGTTTGAGGCGGTAAAACCCGGTTTCGGTGTGGTTTGAGCCCGTCTTTTCCGTTCCGGTTTGAGTCCGGTTTAAGCCGGTCAAAACCGGTTTGAGCCGGTCTGGTCCGGTTTGAGTCCAGTTTGAGCCAGTCAAAACAGTTTTGAGCTGGTCTGGTCCGGTTTGAGTCCAGTTTGAGCCGGTCAAAATCGGTGTGAGCCATTCTGGCTTGGTTTGATCTGGTCAAAACCCATTTGAGTCCGATTTGAGCCGGTCAAAAGCTGGTAGACCCCGGTCTGGTCCGTAATGAGACGGTTAAAACCGGTTTGAGCCAGTCTAAGAGCAGATCTGGTGCGGTCTGATATGGTTGGAGCCGGTCAAAACACGTTTCAGTCCGTTTTGAGCCGGTCTGGTCCGTTCTGGTTTGAGCCGGTCAAAACCTGTTTGAGCCAGTCTGCTCCAGTTTGAGTCCAGTTTGAGCCAGTCAAAACAAGTTTGAGCCGGTCTGGTCCGGTTTGAGTCTGGTTTCAGCCGGTCAAACCGGTTTGAGCCAGTCTGTTCCAGTTTGAGTCCTTTTTGAGCCAGTCAAAAGAGGTTTGAGCCGGTCAAAACCGGTTTCAGTCGGTCTGGTTTGGTTTGAGCTGGTCTGGTCCGGTTTTAGCCAGTCAAAACCGGTTGGAACAGGTCTGGGCCGGTTTGAGTCAGGTTTGAGCCGTTCAAATCTGGTTTGAACCGGTGTGGCCTGGTTTGATCCGGTCAAAACCCGAATGTGTCCGGTTTGAGCCGGTGAAAACCGGTTTGAGATGTTGTGGTCCGGTTTGAGCTGGCTGGAGCCGGTCTGGTCTGGTTTGAGCCGTTTTCAGCCGATCTGTTCCTGTTTGAGCCGGTCTGTTCCTGTTTGAGTCCGGTTTGACAGGTTCAAAACCGATTTGAGCCTGTGTAGTCCGGTTTGAGTCTGGTTTCAGCCAGTCAAAACCGGTTTGAGCCGGTCTGGTCCGGTTTGAGTCCGGTTTGAGCCAGTCAAAACAGGTTTGAGCCGGTCTGGTGCGGTTTGAGAAGGTCAAAACGGGTTTGAGCCAGTCTAATATGGTCAAAATAGGTTTGAGCCGGTCTGGTCCAGTTTGAGTCCGGTTTCAGCCCATCAAAACCGGTTTGAGTCGGTCTGGTTCGGTTTGAACCGTTCATAATCGGTTTGAGCGGGTAAGGTCAGGTTTTAGCTGGTTTGAGCCGGTCTGGTCGGGTTAGAGCCGGTCTGGTCGGATTTGAGCCGGTCAAAACCGGTTTGAGCCCGTCTCGTCCGGTTTGAGCTGGTCAAAACCGGTTTGAGCCGGTCTGCTGCTGTTTGATCCGGTTTGAGCTAGTCTGGTCCGGTTTGATTAGATTTGAGCTGCTCAAAACCGGTTTGAGCCTATCTGGGCGGGTTTGAGTCCCGTTTGAACAGGTCAAAACCGTTTTGTGCCAGTCTGTTCCGCTTTCAAGCAGTCAAAAGTGGTTTGAGACGGTTTGAGCCGGTCAAAACCGGTTTGAGCCGGTCTGGTCGGTTTTGATCCGGTTTGAGTCCGGTTTGTTCCGGTCTGGTCGAGTTTGAGCCGGTGAAAACCGGTTTGAGCCCGTCTCGTCCGGTTTGAACCGGTCAAAACTGGTTTGAGCCAGTCTAATACGGTCAAAACATGTTTGAGCCAGTCTGCTTGGATTTGAGTCCGGTTTGAGGCGGTAAAAACCGGTTTCAGTCCGTATGAGCCAGTCTGTTCCGTTCCGGTTTGAGTCCAGTTGAAGCCAATCAAAACCGGTTAGAGGCGGTCTGATTCGGTTTAAGACGGTCAAAACCGGTTTGAGTCGGTCTAATACGGTCAAAATAGGTTTGAGATGGTCTGGTCCGGTTTGAGTCCGGTTTCAGCCGTTCAAAACCGGTTTGAGCCGGTCTGGTCTGGTTTGAACCGGTTTGAGCCGGTCTGGTCTGGTTTGAGAAGGAGAAATACGGTTTGAGCCGGTCTGGTCCCGTTATAGTCCAGTTTGAGCCGGTTAAAACAGATTTCAGCTGGTCTGGTTTGTTTTGAGCAGGTCTGGTCCGGTTTGAGCCTGTCAAAACCGGTTGGAACCGGTCGTGGCCGGTTTGAGCCGGTTTGAACCGGTCTGGTCTGGTGTGAGCTGGTTTGAGCTGGTCTGTTCCCGTTTGAGACCGTCTGTTCCTGTTTGAGTCCGGTTTGAGCCGTTCAAACAGGTTTGAGGCGGTCTCGTCTGGTTTGAGTCCGGTTGGAGCCGGTCAAAACAGGTTTGAGACGGTCTGGCCTCGTTAGATCCGGTCAAAATACGTATGAGTCTGGTTTGAGCTGGTGAAAAACGGTTTGAGATGTTCTGGTCCGGTTTTAGCCGGTTTGAGACGGTCTGGTCTAGTTTTAGCCGGTTTGACATGGTCTGTTCCTGTTTGAGCCTTTCTGTTCCAGTTTGAGTCCGATTTGAGCCGTTCAAAACCGGTATGAGCCGGTCTGGTCCGGTTTGAGTCCGGTTTGAGCCAGTCAAAACAGATTTGAGGTGGTCTGGTCCGGTTTGAGTCCAGTTTGAGCCGGTCAAAATCGGTGTGAGACGGTCTGCTGCTGTTTCATCCGGTTTGAGCTAGTCTGGTCTGGTTTGATTAGATATGAGCCGGTCAAAACCGGTTTGATCCCATCTGGTCGGGTTTGAGTCCCGTTTGAGCAGGTCAAAACCGTTTTCAGCCAGTCTGGTATGGTTTCATCCGGTCAAAACTGGTTTGAGACGGTTTGAGCCAGTCAAAACCGGTTTGAGCCCCTCTGGTCCGGTTTCATCCGGTCAAAACTGGTTTCATATGGTTTGAGCCGGTCAAAACCGGTTTGAGCCGGTCTGGTCCGGTTTGAGTCCGGTTTGAGCCAGTCAAAACAGGTTTGAGACGGTCTGGCCTGGTTTGATCAGGTCAAAACCCATATGAGTCCGGTTTGAGCCGGTGAAAACAGGTTTGAGATGTTCTGGTCCAGTTTGAGCCGGTTTGAGTCGTTCTGGTCTGGTGTGAGCCGGTTTGAGCTGGTCTCTTCCTGTTTGAGCCGGTCTGTGCTTGTTTGAGTCCGGTTTGAGCCGTTCAAAACTGGTTTGAGGCGGTCTCGTCCGGTTTGAGCCCGGTTTCAGCTGGTCAAAACCGGTTTGAGCCGGTCTGTTCCGGTTTGAGTTCTTTTTGAGCCAGTCAAAACAGATTTGAGCCGGTCTGGTCCGGTTTGAGTCCGGTTTGCGCAGGTCAAATCCGGTTTCAGTCGGTCTGGTTCCGTTTGAGCCGGTCTGGTCCAGATTGAGCCTGTCATAACCGATTGGAACCAGTCGGGGGCCGGTTTGAGTCCGGTTTGAGCCGGTCAAACCCGGTTTGAGCCGGTCTGGCCTGGTTTGATATGGTCAAAACCCATATGAGTCCGGTTTGAGCCAGTGAAAACCGGTTTGAGATGTTCTGGTCCGGTTTGAGAAGGTTTGAGCCGGTCTGGTCTGGTGTGAGCCGATTTGAGCCCATCTGTTCCTGTTTGAGCAGGTCTGTTCCTGTTTGAGTCCGATTTGAGCCGTTCAAAACCGTTTTGAGCCGGTCTAGTCAGGTTTGAGTCCTTTTTGAGCCAGTCAAAACAGGTTTGAGCCGGTCTGGTCCGGTTAGAGTCCAGTTTGAGCCGGTCAAAACCGGTTTCAGCCGGTGTGGCCTGGTTTGATCTGGTCAAAACACGTTTGACTCTGGTTTGAGCCCGTCAAAACTGGTTTGAGCCGTTTTGGTCCGGTTTGAGCCCGGTTTGAGCCGGTCAAAATTGGTTTGAGCCGGTCCGGCCTGGTTTGATCTGGTCAAAACCCGTTTGAGTCCGGATTGAGCCGGTCAAAACCGGTCTGAGCCGGTCTGGTCCGGTTTGTGTCTGGTTTGAGTCCGGTTTGTGCCGGTCTGGTGCAGTTTGAGCCGGTCAAAACCGGTTTGAGCCCGTCTCGTGCGGTTTGAGCCAGTCAAATCTGGTTTGAGCCGGTATAATACGGTCAAAACATGTTTGAGCCGGTCTGCTCGGATTTGAGTCCGGTTTGAAGCGCTAAAAACCGGTTTAAGTCCGGTTTGGCCCGTCTGTTCCGTTCCGGTTTGAGTCCGGTTTAAGCCGATCAAAACCAGTTTGAGCCGGTCTGTTTCAGTTTGAGACGGTCAAAACCGGTTTGAGCCTGTCTAATACGGTCAAAAGAGGTTTGAGATTGTCTGGTCCCTTTTGAGTCCAGTTTCAGCCGTTCAAAACCGGTTTGAGCCGATCTGGTCTGGTTTGAACCGGTTTGAGCAGGTCTGGTCTAGTTTGAGAAGGTGAAAACCGGTTTGAGCCGGTCTGGTCCCGTTATAGTCCGGTTTGAGCCGGTTAAAACCGGTTTCAGCTGGTCTGGTTTGTTTTGAGCAGGTCTGATCCGGTTTGAGCCTCTCAAAACCGGTTGGAACCGGTCGGGGCCGGTTTGAGTCCGGTTTGAGCCGGTCCAAACCGGTTCGAGCCCGTGTGGCCTGGTTTGACCCGGTCAAAACACGTATGAGTCCGGATTGAGCCTGTGAAAACCGGTTTGAGATGTTCTGGTCTGGTTTCAGCCAGTTTGAGCTGGTCTGGTGTGGCTTGAGCCAGTTTTAGCCGGTCTCTTCCTGTTTGAGTCTGGTTTAGCAGTTCAAAACCGTTTTGAGACGGTCTAGTCCGCTTTGAGTCTGGTTTCAGCCGATCAAAACCGGTTTGAGCCGGTCTGGTCCGGTTTGAGTCCGGTTTGACCCAGTCAAAACAGGTTTGAGCCGATCTGGTCCGGTTTGAGTCCGGTTTGAGCCGGTCAAAACTGGTTGGAGGCCGTCTGGCCTGTTTTGATCTGGTCAAAACCCGTTTGACACTGGTTTGAGCTGGTCAAAACTGGTTTGAACCGTTCTGGTCCAGTTTGATCCGGTTTGGGCCTCTCTGGTCCGGTTTGAGCCGGTCTGGTCCGTTTTGAGTCTGGTTTGAGTCGTTCAAAACCTGGTAGACCCGGTCTGGTCCGTAATGAGATGGTTAAAACCGGTTTGAGCCAGTCTAAGAGCAGATCTGGTGCGGTTTGATACGGTTGGAGCCAGTCAAAACACGTTTGAGTCCGTTTTGAGCCGGTCTGGTCCGTTCTGGTTTGAGCCGGTCAAAACCTGTTTGAGCCAGTCTGCTCCAGTTTGAGTCTGGTTTGAGCCAGTCAAAACAGGTTTGAGCCGGTCTGGTCCGGTTTGAGTCCGGTTTGAGTCCGGTTTGTTCCGGTCTGGTCCAGTTTGAGCCGGTGAAAACCGGTTTGAGACCGTCTCATCCGGTTTGAGCTGGTCAAAACTGGTTTGAGGCAGTCTAATACGGTCAAAACATGTTTGAGCCGGTCTGCTCGGATTAGAGTCCGGTTTGAGGCGGTAAAACCCGGTTTCGTTCCGGTTTGAGCCGGTCTTTTCCGTTCCGGTTTGAGTCCGGTTTAAGCCGATCAAAACCGGTTTGAGCCGGTCTGATTCGGTTTGAGACGGTCAAAAGCGGTTTGAGTCGGGCTAATACGGTCAAAATAAGTTTGAGAGGGTCTGGTCGGGTTTGAGTCTGGTTTCAGCCGTTCAAAACCGGTTTGGGCCTGTCTGGTCTGGTTTGAGCCGGTTCAAACCGGTTTTAGCCGGTCTGGTCCGGTTTGAGTCTGGTTTGAGCCGTTCAAAACCTGGTAGACCCGGTCTGGTCCGTAATGAGACGGTTAAAACCGGTTTGAGCCAGTCTAAGAGCAGATCTGATGCGGTTTGATACGGTTGGAGCCAGTCAAAACACGTTTGAGTCCGTTTTGAGCCGGTCTGGTCCGTTCTGGTTTGAGCCGGTCAAAACCTGTTTGAGCCAGTCTGCTCCAGTTTGAGTCTGGTTTGAGCCAGTCAAAACAGGTTTGAGCCGGTCTGGTCCGGTTTGAGTCCGGTTTGAGTCCGGTTTGTTCCAGTCTGGTCCAGTTTGAGCCGGTGAAAACCGGTTTGAGACCGTCTCATCCGGTTTGAGCTGGTCAAAACTGGTTTGAGCCAGTCTAATACGGTCAAAACATGTTTGAGCCGGTCTGCTCGGATTAGAGTCCGGTTTGAGGCGGTAAAACCCGGTTTCGGTGTGGTTTGAGCCGGTCTTTTCCGTTCCGGTTTGAGTCCGGTTTAAGCCGATCAAAACCGGTTTGAGCCGGTCTGATTCGGTTTGAGACGGTCAAAAGCGGTTTGAGTCGGGCTAATACGGTCAAAATAGGTTTGAGAGGGTCTGGTCCGGTTTGAGTCTGGTTTCAGCCGTTCAAAACCGGTTTGAGCCGGTCTGGTCTGGTTTGAACCGGTTTGAGCCTGTCTGGTCTGGTTTGAGAAGGGGAAAAACGGTATGAGCCGGTCTGGTCCCGTTATAGTCCGGTTTGAACCGGTTAAAACTGGTTTCAGCTGGTCTGGTTTGTTTTGAGCAGGTCTAGTCCGGTTTGAGCCTGTCAAAACTGGTTGGAAACGGTCGTGGCCGGTTTGAGCCCGTTTGAGCTGGTCTGGTCTAGTTTTAGCCGGTTTGAGCTGGTCTGTTCCTGCTTGAGCCGGTCTGTTCCAGTTTGAGTCCGATTTGACCCAGTCAAAACAGGTTTGAGCCGATCTGGTCCGGTTTGAGTACGGCTTGAGCCGGTCCAAACCGGTTCGAGCCCGTGTGGCCTGGTTTGACCCGGTCAAAACACGTATGAGTCCGGATTGAGCCTGTGAAAACCGGTTTGAGATGTTCTGGTCTGGTTTCAGCCAGTTTGAGCTGGTCTGGTGTGGCTTGAGCCAGTTTTAGCTGGTCTCTTCCTGTTTGAGTCCGGTTTAGCAGTTCAAAACCGTTTTGAGACGGTCTAGTCCGCTTTGAGTCTGGTTTCAGCCGCTCAAAACCGGTTTGAGCCGGTCTGGTCCGGTTTGAGTCCGGTTTGACCCAGTCAAAACAGGTTTGAGCCGATCTGGTCCGGTTTGAGTACGGCTTGAGCCGGTCAAAACTGGTTGGAGCCCGTCTGGCCTGTTTTGATCTGGTCAATACCCGTTTGACACTGGTTTGAGCAGGTCAAAACTGGTTTGAACCGTTCTGGTCCGGTTTGATCCGGTTTGGGCCTGTCTGGTCTGGTTTGAGCCGGTTCAAACCGGTTTTAGCCGGTCTGGTCCGGTTTGAGTCTGGTTTGAGCCGTTCAAAACCGGGTAGACCCGGTCTGGTCCATAATGAGATGGTTAAAACCGGTTTGAGCCAGTCTAAGAGCAGATCTGGTGCGGTTTGATACGGTTGGAGCCAGTCAAAACACGTTTGAGTCCGTTTTGAGCCGGTCTGGTCCGTTCTGGTTTGAGCCGGTCAAAACCTGTTTGAGCCAGTCTGCTCCAGTTTGAGTCCGGTTTGAGCCAGTCAAAACAGGTTTGAGCCGGTCTGGTCCGGTTTGAGTCCGGTTTGAGTCCGGTTTGTTCCGGTCTGGTCCAGTTTGAGCCGGTGAAAACCGGTTTGAGACCGTCTCATCCGGTTTGAGCTGGTCAAAACTGGTTTGAGCCAGTCTAATACGGTCAAAACATGTTTGAGCCGGTCTGCTCGGATTTGAGTCCGGTTTGAGGCGGTAAAACCCGGTTTCGGTGTGGTTTGAGCTGGTCTTTTCCGTTCCGGTTTGAGTCCGGTTTAAGCCGATCAAAACCGGTTTGAGCCGGTCTGATTCGGTTTGAGACGGTCAAAAGCGGTTTGAGTCGGGCTAATACGGTCAAAATAGGTTTGAGAGGGTCTGGTCCGGTTTGAGTCTGGTTTCAGCCGTTCAAAACCGGTTTGGGCCTGTCTGGTCTGGTTTGAACCGGTTTGAGCCTCTCTGGTCTGGTTTGAGAAGGGGAAAAACGGTATGAGCCGGTCTGGTCCCGTTATAGTCCGGTTTGAACCGGTTAAAACTGGTTTCAGCTGGTCTGGTTTGTTTTGAGCAGGTCTAGTCCGGTTTGAGCCTGTCAAAACTGGTTGGAAACGGTCGTGGCCGGTTTGAGCCCGTTTGAGCTGGTCTGGTCTAGTTTTAGCCGGTTTGAGCCGGTCTGTTCCTGCTTGAGCCGGTCTGTTCCAGTTTGAGTCCGATTTGAGCCGTTCAAATCCGGTATGAGCCGGTCTGGTACGGTTTGAGTCTGGTTTGAGCCAGTCAAAAAAGCTTTGAGCTGGTCTGGTTCGGTTTGAGTCCGGTTTGAGCCGGTCAAAACCGGTTTGAGCCGGTCTGGCCTGATTTGATCTGGTCAAAACCCGTTTGACTCTGGTTTGAGCCGGTCAAAACCGGTTTGAGCCGTTCTGGTCCGGTTTGATACGGCTTGAGGCAGTCTGGTCTCGTTTGAGCCGGTTCAAACCAGTTTTAGCCGGTCTGGTCCGGTTTGAGTCCGGTTTGAGCCGTTCAAAACCTGGTAGACCCGGTCTGGTCCGTAATGAGACGGTTAAAACCGGTTTGAGCCAGTCTAAGAGCCGGTCGGGTGTGGTTTGATCCGGTTGGAGCCGGTCAAATCATGTTTGAGTCCGTTTTGAGGTGGTCTGGTCCGTTCCGGTTTGAGCCAGTCAAAACCTGTTTGAGCCGGTCTGGCCTGGTTTGACCCGGTTTGAGCCGGTCCGGTCAGGTTTTAGTCCGGTTTGAGACGGTCAAAACCGGATTCAGCCGGTCTGGTTCGTTTTGAGCCGGTCTGGTCCGGTTTGAGCCTGTCAAAACCGAGTGAAACCGGTCTGGGCCGGTTTGAGTCCGGTTTGAGCCGGTCAAAACCGGTTTGAGCCGGTCTGGCCTGGTTTGATATGGTCAAAACCCATATGAGTCCGGTTTGAGCCAGTGAAAACCGGTTTGAGATGTTCTGGTCCGGTTTGAGAAGGTTTGAGCCGGTCTGGTCTGGTGTGAGCCGATTTGAGCCCATCTGTTCCTGTTTGAGCAGGTCTGTTCCTGTTTGAGTCCGGTTTGAGCCGTTCAAAAACCGTTTTGAGCCGGTCTAGTCAGGTTTTAGTCCTTTTTGAGCCAGTCAAAACAGGTTTGAGCCGGTCTGGTCCGGTTAGAGTCCAGTTTGAGCCGGTCAAAACCGGTTTCAGCCGGTGTGGCCTGGTTTGATCTGGTCAAAACACGTTTGACTCTGGTTTGAGCCCGTCAAAACTGGTTTGAGCCGTTTTGGTCCGGTTTGAGCCCGGTTTGAGCCGGTCAAAATTGGTTTGAGCCGGTCCGGCCTGGTTTGATCTGGTCAAAACCCGTTTGAGTCCGGATTGAGCCGATCAAAACCGGTCTGAGCCAGTCTGGTCCGGTTTGTGTCCGGTTTGAGTCCGGTTTGTGCCGGTCTGGTGCAGTTTGAGCCGGTCAAAACCGGTTTGAGCTCGTCTCGTGGGGTTTGAGCCAGTCAAATCTGGTTTGAGCCGGTATAATACGGTCAAAACATGTTTGAGCCGGTCTGCTCGGATTTGAGTCCGGTTTGAAGCGCTAAAAACCGGTTTAAGTCCAGTTTGAGCCGGTCTGTTCCGTTCCGGTTTGAGTCCGGTTTAAGCCGATCAAAACCAGTTTGAGCCGGTCTGTTTCAGTTTGAGACGGTCAAAACCGGTTTGAGCCTGTCTAATACGGTCAAAAGAGGTTTGAGATTGTCTGGTCCCTTTTGAGTCCAGTTTCAGCCGTTAAAAACCGGTTTGAGCCGATCTGGTCTGGTTTGAACCGGTTTGAGCAGGTCTGGTCTAGTTTGAGAAGGTGAAAACCTGTTTGAGCCGGTCTGGTCCCGTTATAGTCCGGTTTGAGCCGGTTAAAACCGGTTTCAGCTGGTCTGGTTTGTTTTGAGCAGGTCTGATCCGGTTTGAGCCTCTCAAAACCGGTTGGAACCGGTCGGGGCCGGTTTGAGTCCGGTTTGAGCCGGTCCAAACCGGTTCGAGCCCGTGTGGCCTGGTTTGACCCGGTCAAAACACGTATGAGTCCGGATTGAGCCTGTGAAAACCGGTTTGAGATGTTCTGGTCTGGTTTCTGCCAGTTTGAGCTGCTCTGGTGTGGCTTGAGCCAGTTTTAGCCGGTCTCTTCCTGTTTGAGTCCGGTTTAGCAGTTCAAAACCGTTTTGAGACGGTCTAGTCCGCTTTGAGTCTGGTTTCAGCCGATCAAAACCGGTTTGAGCCGGTCTGGTCCGGTTTGAGTCCGGTTTGACCCAGTCAAAACAGGTTTGATCCGATCTGGTCCGGTTTGAGTCCGGCTTGAGCCGGTCAAAACTGGTTGGAGCCCGTCTGGCCTGTTTTGATCTGGTCAATACACGTTTGACACTGGTTTGAGCAGGTCAAAACTGGTTTGAACCGTTCTGGTCCGGTTTGATCCGGTTTGGGCCTGTCTGGTCTGGTTTGAGCCGGTTCAAACCGGTTTTAGCCGGTCTGGTCCGGTTTGAGTCTGGTTTGAGCCGTTCAAAACCTGGTAGACCCGGTCTGGTCCGTAATGAGACGGTTAAAACCGGTTTGAGCCAGTCTAAGAGCAGATCTGGTGCGGTTTGATACGGTTGGAGCCAGTCAAAACACGTTTGAGTCCGTTTTGAGCCGGTCTGGTCCGTTCTGGTTTGAGCCGGTCAAAACCTGTTTGAGGCAGTCTGCTCCAGTTTGAGTCCGGTTTGAGCCAGTCAAAACAGGTTTGAGCCGGTCTGGTCCGGTTTGAGTCCGGTTTGAGTCCGGTTTGTTCCGGTCTGGTCCAGTTTGAGCCGGTGAAAACCGGTTTGAGACCGTCTCATCCGGTTTGAGCTGGTCAAAACTGGTTTGAGCCAGTCTAATACGGTCAAAATATGTTTGAGCCGGTCTGCTCGGATTTGAGTCCGGTTTGAGTTGGTAAAACCCGGTTTCGGTCCGGTTTGAGCCGGTCTTTTCCGTTCCGGTTTGAGTCCGGTTTAAGCCGATCAAAACCGGTTTGAGCCGGTCTGATTCGGTTTGAGACGGTCAAAAGCGGTTTGAGTCGGGTTAATACGGTCAAAATAGGTTTGAGAGGGTCTGGTCCGGTTTGAGTCTGGTTTCAGCCGTTCAAAACCGGTTTGGGCCTGTCTGGTCTGGTTTGAACCGGTTTGAGCCTCTCTGGTCTGGTTTGAGAAGGGGAAAAACGGTATGAGCCGGTCTGGTCCCGTTATAGTCCGGTTTGAACCGGTTAAAACTGGTTTCAGCTGGTCTGGTTTGTTTTGAGCAGGTCTAGTCCGGTTTGAGCCTGTCAAAACTGGTTGGAAACGGTCGTGGCCGGTTTGAGCCCGTTTGAGCTGGTCTGGTCTAGTTTTAGCCGGTTTGAGCCGGTCTGTTCCTGCTTGAGCCGGTCTGTTCCAGTTTGAGTCCGATTTGAGCCGTTCAAAACCGGTATGAACCGGTCTGGTACGGTTTGAGTCTGGTTTGAGCCAGTCAAAAAAGCTTTGAGCTGGTCTGGTTCGGTTTGAGTCCGGTTTGAGCCGGTCAAAACCGGTTTGAGCCGGTCTGGCCTGATTTGATCTGGTCAAAACCCGTTTGACTCTGGTTTGAGCCGGTCAAAACCGGTTTGAGCCGTTCTGGTCCGGTTTGATACGGCTTGAGGCAGTCTGGTCTCGTTTGAGCCGGTTCAAACCAGTTTTAGCCGGTCTGGTCCGGTTTGAGTCCGGTTTGAGCCGTTCAAAACCTGGTAGACCCGGTCTGGTCCGTAATGAGACGGTTAAAACCGGTTTGAGCCAGTCTAAGAGCCGGTCGGGTGTGGTTTGATCCGGTTGGAGCCGGTCAAATCATGTTTGAGTCCGTTTTGAGGTGGTCTGGTCCGTTCCGGTTTGAGCCGGTCAAAACCTGTTTGAGCCGGTCTGGCCTGGTTTGACCCGGTTTGAGCCGGTCCGGTCAGGTTTTAGTCCGGTTTGAGCCGGTCAAAACCGGATTCAGCCGGTCTGGTTCGTTTTGAGCCGGTCTGGTCCGGTTTGAGCCTGTCAAAACCGATTGGAACCGGTCTGGGCCGGTTTGAGTCCGGATTGAGCCGGTCAAAACCGGTTTGAGCCGGTCTGGCCTGGTTTGATATGGTCAAAACCCATATGAGTCCGGTTTGAGCCAGTGAAAACCGGTTTGAGATGTTCTGGTCCGGTTTCAGAAGGTTTGAGCCGGTCTGGTCTGGTGTGAGCCGATTTGAGCCCATCTGTTCCTGTTTGAGCAGGTCTGTTCCTGTTTGAGTCCGGTTTGAGCCGTTCAAAACCGTTTTGAGCCGGTCTAGTCAGGTTTGAGTCCTTTTTGAGCCAGTCAAAACAGGTTTGAGCCGGTCAGGTCCGGTTAGAGTCCAGTTTGAGCCGGTCAAAACCGGTTTCAGCCGGTGTGGCCTGGTTTGATCTGGTCAAAACACGTTTGACTCTGGTTTGAGCCCGTCAAAACTGGTTTGAGCCGTTTTGGTCCGGTTTGAGCCCGGTTTGAGCCGGTCAAAATTGGTTTGAGCCGGTCCGGCCTGGTTTGATCTGGTCAAAACCCGTTTGAGTCCGGATTGAGCCGGTCAAAACCGGTCTGAGCCGGTCTGGTCCGGTTTGTGTCCGGTTTGAGTCCGGTTTGTGCCGGTCTGGTGCAGTTTGAGCCGGTCAAAACCGGTTTGAGCCCGTCTCGTGCGGTTTGAGCCAGTCAAATCTGGTTTGAGCCGGTATAATACGGTCAAAACATGTTTGAGCCGGTCTGCTCGGATTTGAGTCCGGTTTGAAGCGCTAAAAACCGGTTTAAGTCCGGTTTGAGCCGGTCTGTTCCGTTCCGGTTTGAGTCCGGTTTAAGCCGATCAAAACCAGTTTGAGCCGGTCTGTTTCAGTTTGAGACGGTCAAAACCGGTTTGAGCCTGTCTAATACGGTCAAAAGAGGTTTGAGATTGTCTGGTCCCTTTTGAGTCTGGTTTCAGCCGTTCAAAACCGGTTTGAGCCGATCTGGTCTGGTTTGAACCGGTTTGAGCAGGTCTGGTCTAGTTTGAGAAGGTGAAAACCGATTTGAGCCGGTCTGGTCCCGTTATAGTCCGGTTTGAGCCGGTTAAAACCGGTTTCAGCTGGTCTGGTTTGTTTTGAGCAGGTCTGATCCGGTTGGAGCCTCTCAAAACCGGTTGGAACCGGTCGGGGCCGGTTTGAGTCCGGTTTGAGCCGGTCCAAACCGGTTCGAGCCCGTGTGGCCTGGTTTGACCCGGTCAAAACACGTATGAGTCCGTTTTGAGCCGGTCTTGTCCGTTCTGGTTTGAGTCGGTCAAAACCTGTTTGAGCCAGTCTGCTCCAGTTTGAGTCCGGTTTGAGCCAGTCAAAACAGGTTTGAGCCGGTCTGGTCCGGTTTGAGTCCGGTTTGAGTCCGGTTTGTTCCGGTCTGGTCCAGTTTGAGCCGGTGAAAACCGGTTTGAGACCGTCTCATCCGGTTTGAGCTGGTCAAAACTGGTTTGAGCCAGTCTAATACGGTCAAAACATGTTTGAGCCGGTCTGCTCGGATTTGAGTCCGGTTTGAGGCCGTAAAACCCGGTTTCGGTCCGGTTTGAGCCGGTCTTTTCCGTTCCGGTTTGAGTCCGGTTTAAGCCGATCAAAACCGGTTTGAGCCGGTCTGATTCTGTTTGAGACGGTCAAAAGCGGTTTGAGTCGGGCTAATACGGTCAAAATAGGTTTGAGAGGGTCTGGTCCGGTTTGAGTCTGGTTTCAGCCGTTCAAAACCGGTTTGAGCCGGTCTGGTCTGGTTTGAACCGGTTTGAGCCTGTCTGGTCTGGTTTGAGAAGGGGAAAAACGGTATGAGCCGGTCTGGTCCCGTTATAGTCCGGTTTGAACCGGTTAAAACTGGTTTCAGCTGGTCTGGTTTGTTTTGAGCAGGTCTAGTCCGGTTTGAGCCTGTCAAAACTGGTTGGAAACGGTCGTGGCCGGTTTGAGCCCGTTTGAGCTGGTCTGGTCTAGTTTTAGCCGGTTTGAGCCGGTCTGTTCCTGCTTGAGCCGGTCTGTTCCAGTTTGAGTCCGATTTGAGCCGTTCAAAACCGGTATGAGCCGGTCTGGTACGGTTTGAGTCTGGTTTGAGCCAGTCAAAAAAGCTTTGAGCTGGTCTGGTTCGGTTTGAGTCCGGTTTGAGCCGGTCAAAACCGGTTTGAGCCGGTCTGGCCTGATTTGATCTGGTCAAAACCCGTTTGACTCTGGTTTGAGCCGGTCAAAACCGGTTTGAGCCGTTCTGGCCTTTTTTGATCTGGTCAAAACCCGTTTGACTCTGGTTTGAGGCCGTCAAAGCTGGTTTGAGCCGTTTTGGTCCGGTTTGATCCCGTTTGAGCCGGTCTGGTCTGGTTTGAGCCGCTTCCAACCAGTTTTAGCCGGTCTGGTCCGGTTTGTGTCTGGTTTGAGCCGTTCAAATCCTGGTAGACCCGGTCTGGTCCATAATGAGACGGTTAAAACTGGTTTGAGCCAGTCTAAGAGCCGGTCTGGTGTGGTTTGATCCGGTTGCAGCAGGTCCAAGCACATTTGTGTCCATTGTGAGCCGGTCTGGTCCGATCCGGTTTGAGCCGGTGAAAACCGGTTTGAGCCCATCTGGTCTGGTTTGATCGGGTTTGAGCCGTTCTGGTCCGGTTTGATCCGTTCAAAACCAGTTTGAGCTGGTCTGGCCTGGTTTGACCTGGTCAAAACCCGTTTGACACTGGTTTGAGCCCATCAAAGCTGGTTTGAGCCGTTTTGGTCGGGCTTGATCCCGTTTGAACCGGTCTGGTCTGGTTTGAGCCGGTTAAAACCAGTTTAAGCCCGTCTGGTCCGGTTTGAGTCTGGTTTGAGCCGTTCAAATCCTGGTAGATCCGGTCTGGTCCATAATGAGACGGTTAAAACTGGTTTGAGCCAGTCTAAGAGCCGGTCTGGTGCCGTTTGTTCCAGTTGGAGCCGGTCAAAACACGTTTGTGTCCGTTTTGAGCTGGTCTGGTCCGTACCGGTTTGAGCCGGTGAAAACCGGTTTGAGCCAGTCTGGTCCAGTTTGAGTCCGGTTTGAGCCAGTCAAAACAGGTTTGAGCTGGTCTGGTCCGGTTTGAGTCTGGTTTGAGGCGGTCAAAATCGGTTTGAGCCGGTCTGGCCTGGTTTGATCTGGTCAAAACCCGTTTGAGTCCTGTTTGAGCCGGTCAAAACCGGTTTTAGCCGGTCTGGTCCGGTTTGAGTCCGGTTTAAGTCCGGTTTGTGACGGTCTGGTCCAGTTTGAGCTGGTCAAAACAGGTTTGAGCCCGTCTCGTCCGGTTTGAGCCGGTCAAAACTGGTTTGAGCCGGTCTAATACGGTCAAAACATGTTAGAGCCGGTCTGCTCGGATTTGAGTCTGGTTTGAGGCGGTAAAATCCGGTTTCAGTCCGGTTTGAGCCGGTCTGTTCCGTTCCGGTTTGAATCCGGTTTAAGCCAATCAAAACCGGTTTGAGCCAGTCTCGTTCGGTTTGAGACGGTGAAAACCGGTATGAGCCACTCTAATACGGTCAAAATAAGTTTGAGTCGGTCTAGTCCGGTTTGAGTCCGGTTTCAGCCCGTCAAAACCGGTTTGAGTTAGTCTGGTTCGGATTGAACCGTTCAAAACCGGTTTGAGCCGGTCTGGTCAGGTTTTAGCTGGTTTGAGCCTGTCTGGTCGGGTTAGAGCTGGTCTGGTCCGTTCCGGTTTGAGCCGGTCAAAACCGGTTTGAGCAAGTCTGGTGCGGTTTGAGCCAGTCAAAACAGGTTTGATTCGGTCTGGTCCGGTTTGAGTCCGGTTTGAGCCGGTCAAAACCCGTTGGAACTGGTCTGGGCCAGTTTGAGTCGGGTTTGAGCCGGTCCAAAACGGTTTGAGCCATTCTGGCCTGGTTTGATCCCGTCAAAACCCGTATGAGTCTGGCTTGAGCTGGTGAAAACCAGTTTGAGATGTTCTGGTCCGGTTTGAGCCGGTTTGAGCCGGTCTGGTGTGGCTTGAGCTGGTTTTAGCCGGTCGGTTCCTGTTTGAGTCCGGTTTGAGCCGTTCAAAAGCGGTTTGAGTCGGTCTAGTCCGGTTTGAGCCCGGTTTCAGGCGGTCAAAATCGGTTTGAGCTGGTCTGGTCCGGTTTGAGTCCGGTTTGACCCAGTCAAAACAGGTTTGAGCCGATCTGGTCCTGTTTGAGTCCGGTTTGAGCCGGTCAAAATCCGTTTGAGCCGGTCTGGCCTGGTTTGATCTGGTCAAAACCCGTTTGACCCTGGTTTGAGCCGGTGAAAACCGATTTGAGATGTTCTGGTTTGGTTTGAGCTGCTTTGAGCCGGTCGGTTCCTGTTTGAGCCGGTCTGTTCCTGTTTGAGTCCGGTTTGAGCCGTTCAAAACCGGTTTGAGCTAGTCTGGTCTGGTTTGATTAGATATGAGCCGGTCAAAACCGGTTTGATCCCATCTGGTCTGGTTTGAGTCCGATTTGAGCCGGTCAAAACCGGTTTCAGCCGTTCTGGCCTGGTTTAATCTGGTCAAAAACCGTTTGACTCTGGTTTGAGCCGTTCAAAACCGGTTTGAGCCGGTCTGGCCTGGTTTGATCCGGTTTGAGCTGGTCCGGTCAGGTTTTAGTGCGGTTTGAGCCGGTCAAAACCGGTTTTAGTCGGTCTGGTTCGGTTTGAGCCGGTCTGGTCCGGTTTGAGCCTGTCAAAACCGATTGGAACCGGTCTGGGCCGGTTTGAGACCGGTTTGAACCATTCAAAACCGGTTTGAGCCGCTCTGGTTAGGTTTTAGCTGGTTTGAGCGGTCTGCTCGGGTTAGAGCCCGTCTGGTCGGGTTTGAGCCGGTCAAAAGCGGTTTGAGCCTGTCTCGTCCGGTTTGAGCTGGTCAATACCAGTTTGAGCCGGTCTGCTGCTGTTTCATCCGGTTTGAGCTAGTCTGGTCTGGTTTGATTAGATATGAGCCGGTCAAAACCGGTTTGATCCCATCTGGTCGGGTTTGAGTCCCGTTTGAGCAGGTCAAAACCGTTTTGAGCCAGTCTGGTACGGTTTCATCCGGTCAAAACTGGTTTGAAACGGTTTGAGCCAGTCAAAACCGGTTTGAGCCCCTCTGGTCCGGTTTCATCCGGTCAAAACTGGTTTCATATGGTTTGAGCCGGTCAAAACCGGTTTGAGCCGGTCTGGTCGGGTTTGATCCGGTTTGAGCCGTTCTGGTCTGGTTTGATCCGTTCAAAACCGGTTTGAGCCGGGTCTGGTCTGGTTTGAGCCGGTTCCAACCAGTTTTAGCCGGTCTGGTCCGGTTTGAGTCTGGTTTGAGCCGTTCAAATCCTGGTAGACCCGGTCTGGTCCATAATGAGATGGTTAAAACCGGTTTTGAGCCAGTCTAAGAGCCGGTCTGGTGTGGTTTGATCCGGTTGGAGCAGGTCAAAACACGTTTGTGTCCATTGTGAGCCGGTCTGGTCCGTTCCGGTTTGAGCCGGTGAAACCGGTTTGAGCCAGTATGGTCCGGTTTGATCCGGTTTGAGCCGTTCTGGTCTGGTTTGATCCATTCAAAACCGGTTTGAGCCGGTCTGGCCTTGTTTGACCAGGTCAAAACCCGTTTGACTCTGGTTTGAGCCCATCAAAGCTGGTTTGAGCCGTTTTGGTCCGGTTTGATCCCGTTTCATCCGGTCTGGTCTCGTTTGAGCCAGTTCCATCCAGTTTTAGCCGGTCTGGTCCGGTTTGAGTCTGGTTTGAGCCGTTCAAATCCTGGTAGACCCAGGCTGGTCCATAATGAGACGGTTAAAACAGGTTTGAGCCAGTCTAAGAGCGGTCTGGTGCGGTTTGATCCGGTTGGAGCCGGTCAAAACACGTTTGTGTCAGTTTTGATCCGGTCTGGTCCGTTCCGGTTTGAGCCGGTGAAAACCGGTTTGAGCCAGTCTGGTCTGGTTTGAGTCGGTTTGAGCCAGTCAAAACAGGTTTGAGCCGGTCTGGTCCGGTTTGAGTCCGGTTTGAGCAGTCAAAATCGGTTTAAGCCGGTCTGGCCTGGTTTGATCTGGTCAAAACCCGTTTGAGTCCTGTTTGAGCCGGTCAAAACCGGTTTTAGCCGGTCTGGTCCGGTTTGAGTCCGGTTTGAGTCCGGTTTGTAACGGTCTGGTCCAGTTTGAGCCGGTCAAAACAGGTTTGAGCCCGTCTCGTGCGGTTTGAGCCGGTCAAAACTGGTTTGAGCCGGTCTAATACGGTCAAAACATGTTTGAGCCGGTCTGCTCGGATTTGAGTCCAGTTTGAGGCGGTAAAATCCGGTTCAGTCCGGTTTGAGCGGTCTGTTCCGTTCCGGTTTGAATCCGGTTTAAGCCAATCAAAACCGGTTTGAGCCAGTCTGGTTCGGTTTGAGACGGTCAAAACCGGTATGAGCCGCTCTAATACGGTCAAAATAAGTTTGAGCCCGTCTGGTCCGGTTTGAGTCCGGTTTCAGCCCATCAAAACCGGTTTGAGTCGGTCTCGTTCGGATTGAACCGTTCAAAACCGGTTTGAGCGGTCTGGTCAGGTTTTAGCTGGTTTGAGCCTGTCTGGTCGAGTTAGAGACGGTCTGGTCCGTTCCGGTTTGAGCCTGTCAAAACCGGTTTGAGCCAGTCTGGTCCGGTTTGAGCCTGTCAAAACAGGTTTGATTCGGTCTGGTCCGGTTTGAGTACGGTTTGAGCCGGTCAAAACCCGTTGGAACAGGTCTGGGCCAGTTTGAGTCTGGTTTGAGCCGGTCCAAAACGGTTTGAGCTATTCTGACCTGGTTTGATCCCGTCAAAACCCGTATGAGTCTGGCTTGAGCTGGTGAAAACCAGTTTGAGATGTTCTGGTCCGGTTTGAGCCGGTTTGAGCCGGTCTGGTGTGGCTTGAGCTGGTTTTAACCGGTCGGTTCCTGATGAGTCCGGTTTGAGCCGTTCAAAAGCGGTGTGAGCCGGTCTAGTCCGGTTTGAGCCCGGTTTCAGGCGGTCAAAATCGGATTGAGCTGGTCTGGTCCGGTTTGAGTCCGGTTTGACCCAGTCAAAACAGGTTTGAGCCGATCTGGTCCTGTTTGAGTCTGGTTTGAGCCGGTCAAAACCGGTTTGAGCCGGTCTGGCCTGGTTTGATCTTGTCAAAACCCGTTTGACCCCTGGTTTGAGCCGGTGAAAACCGATTTGAGATGTTCTGGTCTGGTTTGAGCTGCTTTGAGCCGGTCGGTTCCTGTTTGAGCCGGTCTGTTCCTGTTTGAGTCCGGTTTGAGCCGTTCAAAACCGGATTGAGCCAGTCTAGTCCGGTTTGAGTCGGTTTCAGCCTGTCAAAACCGGTTTGAGCCTGTCTGTTCCGGTTTGAGTCCTTTTTGAGACAGTCAAAATAGGTTTCAGCTGGTCTGGTCCGGTTTGAGTCCGATTTGAGCCGGCCAAAACCGGTTTCAGCCGGTCTGGCTGGTTTAATCTGGTCAAAAACCGTTTGACTCTGGTTTGAGCCGTTCAAAACCGGTTTGAGCCGGTCTGGCCTGGTTTGATCCGGTTTGAGCCGGTCCGGTCAGGTTTTAGTCCGGTTTGAGCCGGTCAAAACCGGTTTTAGTCGGTCTGGTTTGGTTTGAGCCGGTCTGGTCCGGTTTCAGCCTGTCAAAACCGATTGGAACCGGTCTGGGCCGGTTTGAGACCGGTTTGAACCATTCAAAACCGGTTTGAGCCGCTCTGGTTAGGTTTTAGCTGGTTTGAGCTGGTCTGCTCGGGTTAGAGCCCGTCTGGTCGGGTTTGAGCCGGTCAAAAGCGGTTTGAGCCTGTCTCGTCCAGTTTGAGCTGGTCAATACCAGTTTGAGCCGGTCTGCTGCTGTTTCATCCGGTTTGAGCTAGTCTGCTCTGGTTTGATTAGATTTGAGCCGGTCAAAACCGGTTTGATCCCATCTGGTCGGGTTTGAGTCCTGTTTGAGCAGGTCAAAACCGTTTTGAGTCGGTCTGGTATGGTTTCATCCGGTCAAAACTGGTTTGAGACAGTTTGAGCCGGTCAAAACCGGTTTGAGCCCCTCTGGTCCGGTTTCATCCGGTCAACACTGGTTTTATATGGTTTGAGCCGTTCAAAACCGGTTTGAGCCGGTCTGGACGGGTTTGATCCGGTTTAAGCCGTTCTGCTCTGGTTTGATCCGTTCAAAACCGGTTTGAGCCGGTCTGGCCTGGTTTGATCTGGTCAAAAGCCGTTTGACTCTGGTTTGAGCCCGTCAAAGCTGGTTTGAGCCGGTTTGGTCCGGTTTGATCCCGTTTGAGCCGGTCTGGTCTGGTTTGAGCCGGTTCCAACCAGTTTTAGCCGGTCTGTTCCGTTTTGAGTCTGGTTTGAGCCATTCAAATCCTGGTAGACCCGGTCTGGTCCATAATGAGATGGTTAAAACCAGTTTGAGCCAGTCTAAGAGCCGGTCTGGTGTGGTTTGATCCGGTTGGAGCAGGTCAAAACACGTTTGTGTCCATTGTGAGCCGGTCTGGTCCGTTCCGGTTTGAGCCTGGAAAACCGGGTTTAGCCAGTCTGGTCCGGTTTGAGTCCGGTTTGAGCCAGTCAAAACAGGTTTGAGCCGGTCTGGTCTGGTTTGAGTCCGTTTTGAGCCGGTCAATATCGGTTTGAGCCAGTCCGGCCTGGTTTGATCTGGTCAAAACCCGTTTGAGTCCTGTTTGAGCCGGTCAAAACCGGTTTTAGCCAGTCTGATCCGGTTTGAGTCTGGTTTGAGTCCGGTTTGTGACGGTCTGGTCCAGTTTGAGCCGGTCAAAACAGGTTTGAGCCCATCACGTCCGGTTTGAGCCGGTCAAAACTGGTTTGAGCCCGTCTAATACTGTCAAAACATGTTTGAGTCAGTCTGCTCGGATTTGAGTCAGGTTTGAGGTGGTAAAATCCAGTTTCAGTCCAGTTTGAGCCGGTCTGTTCCGTTCCGGTTTGAATCCGGTTTAAGCCAACCAAAACCGGTTTGAGTCGGTCTGGTTCGGTTTGAACCGTTCAAAACCGGTTTGAGCCGGTCTGGTCAGGTTTTAGCTGGTTTGAGCCTGTCTGGTCGGGTTAGAGCCAGTCTGGTCCGTTCCGGTTTGAGCCTGTCAAAACCGGTTTGAGCCAGTCTGGTCCAGTTTGAGCCATTCAAAACAGGTTTGATTCGGTCTGGTCCGGTTTGAGTCCGGTTTGAGCCGGTCAAAACCCGTTGGAACCGGTCTGGGCCAGTTTGAGTCTGGTTTGAGCCGGTCCAAAACGGTTTGAGCCATTCTGGCCTGGTTTGATCCAGTCAAAACCCGTATGAGTCTGGCTTGAGCTGGTGAAAACCAGTTTGAGATGTTCTGGTCTGGTTTGAGCCGGTTTGAGCCGGTCTGGTGTGGCTTGAGCTGGTTTTAGCCGGTCGGTTCCTGTTTGAGTCCGGTTTGAGCCATTCAAAAGCGGTTTGAGCCGGTCTGGACTGGTTTGATCCGGTTTGAGCCGGTCCGGTCAGGTTTTAGTCCGGTTTGAGGCGGTTAAATCCGGTTTGAGCCGGTCTGGTGTGGCTTGAGCTGGTTTAAGTCGGTCGGTTCCTGTTTGAGTCCGGTTTCAGCCCTTCAAAACAGGTTTGAGCCGGTCTAGTCCGGTTTGAGCCCGGTTTCAGCCGGTCAAAACCGGTTTGAGTAGGTCTGGTCCGGTTTGAGTCCAATTTGACCAAGTCAAAGCAGGTTTGAGCCGATCTGGTCCTGTTTGAGTCCGGTTTGAGCCGTTCAAAACCGCTTTGAGCTGGTCTAGTCCGGTTTGAGTCCGGTTTCAGCCTGTCAAAATCGGTTTGAGCCGGTCTGTTCCGGTTTGAGTCCGGTTTGACCCAGTCAAAACAGGTTTGAGCCGATCTGGTCCAGTTTGAGTCCGGTTTGTGCCAGTCAAAATCGGTTTTGAGCCGGTCTGGTCCGGGTTGGGTCCGGTTTGAGTCCGGTTTGAGTCCGGTTTGTGCCAGTCTGGTCCACATTGAGCCGGTCAAAACCGGTTTGAGCCCATCTCGTCCGGTTTGAGCCGGTCAAAACTGGTTTGAGCCCCTCTAATACGGTCAAAACATGTTTCACCCGGTCTGCTCGGATTTGAGTCCGGTTTGAGGTGGTAAAAACCGGGTTCGGTCCGGTTTGAGCCGGTTTGTTCCTTTCCATTTTGAATCCGATTTAAGCCGATCAAAACTGGTTCGAACCAGTCTGGTTCGTTTTGAGACGGTCAAAACCGATTTGAGTCGGTCTAATATGTTCAAAATAGGTTTGAGCCGGTCTGGTCCAGTTTGAGTCCGGTTTCAGCCTTTCAAAACCGATTTGAGTGGGTCTGGTTTGGTTTAAACCATTCAAAACCGGTGTGAGCCGGTCTGGTCAGATTTTAGCTGGTTTGAGCCGGTCTGCTCGGGTTAGAGCCCGTCTGGTCGGGTTTGACCCGGTCAAAAGCGGTTTGAGCCCGTCTCGTCCGGTTTGAGCTGGTTAAAACCGGTTTGAGCCGGTCTGCTGCTGTTTGATCCGGTTTGAGCTAGTCTGGTCCGGTTTGATTAGATTTGAGCCAGTAAAAACCGGTTTGAGCCTATCTGGGCGGGTTTGAGTCCCTTTTGAGCAGGTCAAAACCGTTTTGAACCGGTCTGGTCCGGTTTCATCCGGTCAAAACTGGATTGAGACGGTTTGAGCCGGTCAAAACCGGTTTGAGCCCCTCTGGTCCGGGTTCATCCGGTCAAAACCTGTTTTATAATATTTGAGCCGGTCAAAACTGTTTTGAGCCGGTCTGGTCGGGTTTGATCCGGTTTGAGCCGTTCTGGTCTGGTATGATCCGTTCAAAACCGGTTTGAGCTGGTCTGGCCTGGTTTGATCTGGTCAAAACCCGTTTGACTCTGGTTTGAGGCGGTCAAAACTGGCTTGAGCGTTTCTGGTCCGGTTTTATATGGCTTGAGGCAGTCTGGTCACGTTTGAGCCGGTTCAAACCGATTTTAGCCGGTCTCGTCCGGTTTGAGTCCAGTTTGAGCCCTTCAAAACCTGGTAGACCCGGTCTGGTCCGTAATGAGAAGGGTAAAAGCGGTTTGAGCCAGTCTAAGAGCCGGTCTGGTGCGGTTTGATCCGGTTGGAGCTGGTCAAAACATGTGTGAGTCCGTTTTGAGGCGGTCTGGTCCGTTCCGGTTTGAGCCGGTCAAAACCGGTTTGAGCCGGTCTGGTCCAGTTTGAGTCCGATTTGAGCCAGTCAAAACAGGTTTGAGCCGGACTGGTCTGGTTTGAGTCCGGTTTGAGCCTGTCAAAATCGGTTTGAGCCGGTCTGGCCTTGTTTGATCTGGTCAAAACCCGTTTGATTCTGGTTTGAGCCGGTCAAAACCGGCTTGAGTCGGTCCAGATCAGTTTGAATCGTTCAAAACCCGTTTGAGCCGGTCTTGTGAGGTTTGAGCTGGTTTGAGCCGATCTGGTCTGGTTAGAGACGGTCTGGTTGGCTTTGAGCCGGTCAAAACCGGTTTGAGCCCGTCTCGTCTGGTTTGAGCTGGTCAAAACCGATTTGAGCCGGTCTGCTGCTGTTTGATCCGGTTTGAGCTGGTCTGGTCTGGTTTGATTAGATTTGAGCCGGTCAAAACCGGTTTGATCCTATCTGTTCGGTTTTGAGTCCCGTTTGAGCAGGTCAAAACCGTTTTGAGCCGGTCTGGTACGGTTTCATCCGGTCAAAACTGGTTTGAGACGGTTTGAGCCGGTCAAAACCGGTTTGAGCCCTCTGGTCCAGTTTCATCCAGTCAAAACTGGTTTTATATGATTTGAGCCGGTCAAAACCGATTTGAGCCGGTCTGGTCGGGTTTGATCCGGTTTGAGCCGTTCTGGTCTGGTTTGATCCGTTCAAAACCGGTTTGCGCCGGTCTGGCCTGGTTTGATCTGGTCAAAACCCGTTTGACTCTGGTTTGAGCCCGTCAAAGCTGGTTTGAGCCGTTTTGGTCCGGTTTGATCCCGTTTGAGCCGGTCTGGTCTGGTTTGAGCCGGTTCCAACCAGTTTTAGCCGGTCTGGTCCGGTTTGAGTCTGGTTTGAGCCATTCAAATCCTGGTAGACCCGGTCTGGCCCATAATGAGACGGTTAAAAGCGGTTTGAGCCAGTCTAAGAGCCGGTCTGGTGCGGTTTGATCCGGTTGGAACCGGTCAAAACACGTTTGTGTCTGTTTTGAGCCGATCTGGTCCGTTCCGGTTTGAGTCGGTCAAAACTGGTTTGAGCCAGTCTGGTCCAGTTTGAGTTCTGTTTGAGCCAGTCAAAACAGTTTGGAGCCGGTCTGGTCTGGTGTGAGTCTGGTTTGAGCCAGTCAAAATCGGTTTGAGCCGGTCTGGCCTGGTTTGATCTGGTCAAAACCCGTTTGAGTCCGGTTTGAGCCGGTGAAAACGGGTTTGAGCTGGTCTGGTGTGTGTTGGGTCCGGTTTGAGTCCTGTTTGAGTCCGGTTTGTGCTGGTCTGGTCCACTTTGAGCCGGTCAAAACCGGTTTGAGCCCATCTCGTCCGGTTTGAACCGGTCAAAACTGGTTTGAGCCCGTCTAATACGGTCAAAACATGTTTGACCCGGTCTGCTCGGATTTGAGTCCGGTTTGACGCGGTAAAAACCGGTTTCAGTCCGGTTTGTGCCGGTCTGTTCCGTTCCATTTTGAATCCGGTTTAAGGCGATGAAAACTGGTTTGCGACAGTCTGGTTCGGTTTGAGATGGTCAAAACCGATTTGAGTCGGTCTAATACGGTCAAAATAGGTTTGAGCCGGTCTGGTCCGGTTTAAGTCTGGTTAAGCCCTTCAAAACCGATTTGAGTCGGTCTGGTTTGGTTTGAACCATTCAAAACCGGTGTGAGCCGGTCTGGTCAGGTTTTAGCTGGTTTGAGCCGGTCTGCTCGGGTTAGAGCCCGTCTGGTCGGGTTTGAGCCGGTCTGCGGCTGTTTGATCCGGTTTGAACTAGTCTGGTCCGGTTTGATTAGATTTGAGCCGGTCAAAACTGGTTTGATCCTATCTGGTCGGGTTTGAGTCCCGTTTGAGCAGGTCAAAACCGTTTTGAGCCGGTCTGGTCTGGTTTCATCCGGTCAAAACTGGTTTTAGTTGGTTTGAGCCGGTCAAAACCGGTTTCAGCCGGTCTGGTTCGGTTTGAGCCGGTCTGGTCCGGTTTGAGTCCGGTTTGAGCAGGTCAAAACCGGTTTGAGCCGGTCTGGCCTGGTTTAATCCGGTTTGAGCCGGTCCGGCCAGATTTTAGTCCGGTTTGACCAGGTCAAAACCGGTTTCAGCCGGTCTGGTCCAGTTTGAGCCAGTCAAAACCGGTTTGAGCCGGTCTGGCCTGGTTTGATCTGGTCAAAACCCGTATAAGTCCGGTTTGAGCCGGTGAAAACCGGTTTGAGGTGTTCTGGTCTGGTTTGAGCCGGTTTGAGCAGGTCTGTTCTGGTGTGAGCCGGATTGAGCCGGTCTGTTCCTGTCTGAGCCGGTCTGTTCCTGTTTAAGTCCGGTTTGAGTCGTTCAAAACCGGTTTGAGCCGGTCTAGTCCCGTTTGAGTCCGGTTTCAGCAGGTGAAAACCGGTTGGAACCGGTCGGGGCCGGTTTGAGTCCGGATTGAGCCGGTCCAAACCGGTTTGATCCCGTCTCGTCCGTTTTGAGCCGGTGAAAACTGGTATGAGCCGGTCCAATACGGTCAAAACATGCTTGAGCTGGTCTGCTCGGATTTGAGTACGGTTTGAGGCGGTAAAAACCGGTTTCAGTCTGGTTTGAGCCGGTCTGTTCCGTTCCGGTTTGGATTCGGTTTAAGCCAATCAAAACCGGTTTGAGCCGGTCTGGTTCTGTTTGAGACGGTCAAAACCGGTTTCAGCCGGTCTAATATGGTCAAAATCGGTTTGAGCCGGTCTGGCCTGGTTTGATCTGGTCAAAACCCGTTTGAGTCCGGTTTGAGCCGGTGAAAACGGGTTTGAGCTGGTCTGGTGTGTGTTGGGTCCGGTTTGAGTCTGGTTTGAGTCCGGTTTGTGCCGGTCTGGTCCACTTTGAGCCGGTCAAAACCGGTTTGAGCCCATCTCGTCCGGTTTGAACCGGTCAAAACTGGTTTGAGCCAGTCTAATACGGTCAAAACATGTTTGAGCCGGTCTGCTCGGATTTGAGTCCGGTTTGAGGCGGTAAAACCCGGTTTCGGTGTGGTTTGAGCCGGTCTTTTCCGTTCCGGTTTGAGTCCGGTTTAAGCCGGTCAAAACCGGTTTGAGCCGGTCTGGTCCGGTTTGAGTCCAGTTTGAGCCAGTCAAAACAGATTTGAGCTGGTCTGGTCCGGTTTGAGTCCAGTTTGAGCCGGTCAAAATTGGTGTGAGCCATTCTGGCTTGGTTTGATCTGGTCAAAACCCATTTGAGTCCGGTTTGAGCCGTTCAAAACCTGGTAGACCCGGTCTGGTCCGTAATGAGACGGTTAAAACCGGTTTGAAGCAGTCTAAGAGCTGATCTGGTGCGATTTGATACGGTGGGAGCCGGTCAAAACACGTTTGAGTCCGTTTTGAGCCGGTCTGGTCCGTTCTGGTTTGAGCCGGTCAAAACCTGTTTGAGCCAGTCTGGTCCAGTTTGAGTCCAGTTTGAGCCAGTCAAAACAGGTTTGAGCCGGTCTGGTCCGGTTTGAGTCTGGTTTGATTCCGGTTTGTGCCGGTCTGGTCGAGTTTGAGCCGGTGAAACCCGGTTTGAGCCCGTCTCGTCCGGTTTGTGCTGGTCAAAACTGGTTGGAGCCAGTCTAATACGGTCAAAACATGTTTGAGCCGGTCTGCTAGGATTTGAGTAAGGTTTGAGGCGGTAAAAACCGGTTTCAGTCCGGTGTGAGCCGGTCTGTTCCGTTTCGGTTTGAGTCCGATTTAAGCCGATCAAAACCGGTTTGAGCCGGTCTGATTCGGTTTGAGACTGACAAAACCGGTTTGAGTCGGTCTAATACGGTCAAAATAGGTTTGAGACGGTCTGGTCCGGTTTGAGTCCGGTTTCAGCCGTTCAAAACCGGTTTGAGCCGGTCTGGTCTGGTTTGAACCGGATTGAGCCGGTCTGGTATGGTTTGAGAAGGGGAAAAAACGGTTTGAGCCGGTCTGGTCCCGTTAGAGTCCGGTTTGAGCCGGTTAAAACCGGTTTCAGCTGGTCTGGTTTGTTTTGAGCAGGTCTTGTCCGGTTTGAGCCCGTCAAAACCAGTTGGAAACGGTCGTGGCCGGTTTGAGCTGGTTTGAGCCGGTCTGGTCTAGTTTTAGCCGGTTTGAGCCGGTCTCTTATTGTTGAAGCCGGTCTGTTCCAGTTTGAGTCCGATTTGAGCCGTTCAAAACTGATATGAGCCCGGTCTGGTCCGGTTTGAGTCCCGTTTGAGACAGTCAAAAATGGTTTGAGCTGGTCTGGTCCGGTTTGAGTCAGGTTTGAGCCGGTCAAAACGGGTTTGAGCCGTTCTGGCCTGGTTTGGTCTGGTCAAACCCCGTTTAACTCTGGTTTGAGCCGGTCAAACCTGTTTTGAGCCGTTCTGGTCCGGTTTGATACGGCTTGAGGCAGTCTGGTCTCGTTTGAGCCGGTTCAAACCGGTTTTAGCAGGTCTGGTCCGGTTTGAGTCCGGTTTGAGCCGTTCAAAACCTGGTAGACCCGGTCTGGTCCGTAATGAGATGGTTAAAACCGGTTTGAGCCAGTCCACAAGCCGGTCTCGTGCGGTTTGAACCGGTTGGAGCCAGTCAAAACATATTTGAGTCCGTTTTGAGGCGGTCTGGTCCGTTGCAGTTTGAGCCGGTCAAAACCGGTTTGAGCCGGTGTGGCCTGGTTTGATCCGGTTTGAGCCGGTTCGGTCAGGCTTTGGACCGGTTTGAGCCGGTCAAAACCGGTTTCATCCGGTCTGGTTCGGTTTGAGGCGGTCTGCACCGGTTTGAGCCTGTCAAAACCGATTGGAACCGGTGTGGGCCGGTTTGAGTCCGTTTTGAGCCAGTCAAAACCGGTTTGAGCCGGTCTGGCTTGGTTTGATCTGGTCAAAACACTTTTGAGTCCGGTTTGAGCCGGTGAAAACCGGTTTGAGATGTTCTGGTCCGGTTTGAGAAAGTTTGAGCCGTTCTGGTCTGGTGTGAGCCGGTTTCAGCCGGTCTGTTCCTGTTTGAGCCGGTCTGTTCTTGTTTGAGTCCGGTTTGAGCCGTTCAAAACTGGTTTGAGGCGGTCTCGTCCGGTTTGAGTCCGGTTTCAGCCGGTCAAAACCGGTTTGAGCCGGTCTGTTCTGGTTTGAGCATTTTTGAGCCAGTCAAAACAGGTTTGAGCCGGTCTGGTCCGGTTTGAGGCCGGTTTGAGCAGGTCAAATCCGGTTTCAGTCGGTCTGGTTCGGTTTGAGCCGGTCTGGTCCAGTTTGAGCCTGTCATAACCGATTGGAACTGGTCTGGGCCGGTTTGAGTCCGGTGTGGGCCAGTCAAAACCGGTTTGAGCCTATCTGATCGGGTTTGAGTCCCGTTTGAGCAGGTCAAAACCGTTTTGAGACAGTCTGGTCAGGTTTCATCCAGTCAAAACAGGTTTGAGACGGTTTGAGCCGGTCAAAACCAGTTTGAGCCGTTCTGGTCGGGTTTGATCGGGTTTGAGCTGTTCTGGTCTGGTTTGAGCCGTTCAAAACCGGTTTCAGCCGTTCCGGTCCGATTTTAGTCTGGTTTGAGCCTGTCAAAACCGGTTTTAGGCGGTCTGGTCCCGTTATAGTCCGGTTTGAGCCGGTTAAAACTGGTTTCAGCTGGTCTGGTTTGTTTTGAGCAGGTCTGGTCCGGTTTGAGAATGTCAAAACCGGTTGGAAACGGTCGTGGCCAGTTTGAGCCAGTTTGAGCCGGTGTGGTCTAGTTTTAGCCGGTTTGAGCTTGTCTGTTCCTGTTTGAGGCGGTCTGTTCCAGTTTGAGTCCGATTTGAGCTGTTCAAAACCGGTATGAGCCTGTCTGGTCCGGTTTGAGTCCGGTTTGAGCCAGTCAAAAAAGGTTTGAGCTGGTCTGGTCCGGTTTGAGACCGATTTGAGAGGGTCAAAACCGGTTTGAGCCGGTCTGGCCTGGTTTGATCAGGTCAAAACCCGTTTGAGCCGTTCTGGTCCGGTTTGATACGTCTTGAGGCAGTCTGGTCTCGTTTGACACGGTTCAAACCAGTTTTAGCCGGTCTCGTCCGGTTTGAGTCCGGTTTGAGCCGTTCAAAACCTGGTAGACCAGGTCTGGTCCGTAATGAGACGGTTTAAAACCGGTTTGAGCCAGTCTAAGAGCCGGTCTGCTGCGGTTTGATCCGGTTGGAGCCGGTCAAAACACGTTTGAGTCCGTTTTGAGGTGGTCTGGTCCGTTCCGGTTTGAGCCGGTCAAAACCAGTTTGAGCCGGTCTGGTCTGGTTTGATCCGGTTTGAGCTGGTCCGGTCAGGTTTTAGTCCGGTTTGAGCCGGTCAAAACCGTTTTCAGCCGGTCTGTTCCGGTTTGAGTCCTTTTTCAGCCAGTCAAAACAGGTTTGAGCCGGTCTGGTCCGGTTTGAGTCCGGTTTGAGCAGGTCAAATCCGGTTTCAGTCGGTCTGGTTCGGTTTGAGCCGGTCTGGTCCAGTTTGAGCCTGTCACAACCGATTGGAACCGGTCTGGGCCAGTTTGAGTCCGGTTTGAGCCAGTCAAAACCGGTTTGAGCCTATCTGGTCAGGTTTGAGTCCCGTTTGAGCAGGTCAAAACCGTTTTGAGACAGTCTGGTCAGGTTTCATACAGTCAAAACTGGTTTGAGACGCTTTGAGCCGGTCAAAACCAGTTTGAGCCGGTCTGGTCGGGTTTCATCCGCTTTGAGCTGTTCTGGTCTGGTTTGAGCCGTTCAAAACCGGTTTCAGCCGTTCCAGTCCGATTTCAGTCTGGTTTGAGCCTGTCAAAACCGGTTTCAGGCGGTCTGGTCCCGTTATAGTCCGGTTTGAGCCGCTTAAAACTGGTTTCAGCTGGTCTGGTTTGTTTTGAGCAGGTCTGGTCCGGTTTGAGAGTGTCAAAACCGGTTGGAAACGGTCGTGGCCGGTTTGAGCCAGTTTGAGCCGGTGTGGTCTAGTTTTAGCCGGTTTGAGCCGGTCTGTTCCTGTTTGAGCCGGTCTGTTCCAGTTTGAGTCCGATTTGAGCCGTTCAAAACCGGTATGAGCCGGTCTGGTCCGGTTTGAGTCCGGTTTGAGCCAGTCAAAAAAGGTTTGAGCTGGCCTGGTCCGGTTTGAGTCCGGTTTGAGCCGGTCAAAACCGGTTTGAGCCGGTCTGGCCTGGTTTGATCAGGTCAAAACCCGTTTGAGCCGTTCTGGTCCGGTTTGATACGTCTTGAGGCAGTCTGGTCTCATATGACCCGTTTAAAACCAGTTTTAGCCTGTCTGGTCCGGTTTGAGTCCGGTTTGAGCCGTTCAAAACTTGATAGACCCGGTCTGGTCCGTAATGAGACAGTTAAAACCGGTTTGAGCCAGTCTAAGAGCCGGTCTGCTGCGGTTTGATCCGGTTGGAGCCGGTCAAAACACGTTTGAGTCCGTTTTGAGGTGGTCTGGTCCGTTCCAGTTTGAGCCGGTCAAAACCGGTTTGAGCCGGTCTGGTCTGGTTTGATCCGGTTTGAGCTGGTCCAGTCAGGTTTTAGTCCGGTTTGAGCCGGTCAAAACCGGTTTCAGCTGGTCTGGTTCGGTTTGAGCCGGTCTGGTCTGGTTTGAGCCTGTCAAAACCGATTAGAACCAGTCTGAGGCCGGTTTGAGCAGGTTAAAACCGGTTTGAGCTGTTCTAGTCCGATTTGAGTCAGGTTTGAGTCCGGTTTGTGCCGGTCTGGTCCAGTTTGAGCCGGTCAAAACAGGTTTGAGACCGTCTCATCCGGTTTGAGCTGGTCAAAACTGATTTGAGCCGGTCTAATACGGTCAAAACCTGTTTGAGCCAGTCTGCTCGGATTTGAGTCCGGTTTGAGGCAGTAAAAACCGGTTTCAGTCCGGTTTGAGCCGGTCTGTTCCGCTCTGGTTTGAGTCCGGTTTAAGCCGATCAAAACCGGTTTGAGCCGGTCTGGTTCAATTTGGGACGGTCAAAACCGGTTTGAGCCAGTCTAATACGGTCAAAATAGGTTTGAGCCGGTCTGATCCGGTTTGAGTCCGGTTTGAGCAGGTCAAAACCGGTTTGAGCCGGTCTGGCCTGGTTTGATCGTCTTTGAGCCGATCCAGTCAGGTTTTAGACCGGTTTGAGCAGATCAAAAACGGTTTCAGCCGGTCTGGTTCGGTTTGTGCCGCTCTTGACCGGTTTGAGCCTGTCAAAACCGATTGGAACCAGTCTGTGCCCGTTTGAGTCCTGTTTGAGCCAGACAAAACCGGTTTGAGCCGTGAAAACCGGTTTGAGATGTTCTGGTCCGGTTTGAGCCGGTTTGAGCCGTTCTTGTCTGGTGTGAGCCGGTTTGAGCCGGTGTGTTCCTGTTTGAGCCGGTCTGTTCCTGTTTGAGTCTGGTTTGAGCCGTTCAAAACCGGTTTGAGGCGGTCTCGTCCGGTTTGAGTCCCGTTTCAGCCAATCAAAACCGGTTGGAACTGGTCTGGGCCTGTTTGAGCCCGTTTTGAGCCAGTCATAACCGGTTTGAGCCGGTCTGGCCTGGTTTCATCCGTTCAAAACCCGTATGAGTCTGGTTTCAGCCGGTGAAAACCGGTTGGAGATGTTCTGGTCAAGTATGAGCCGGTTTGAGCTGGTCTGGTCTGGTTTGAGCCGTTTTGAACCGGTCTGTTCCTGTTTGAGCCGGTCTGTTCCTGTTTGAGTCCGGTTTGACACGTTCAAAACCGGTTTGAGCCTGTCTTGTCCGGTTTGAGGCTGGTTTCAGCCGGTCAAAACCGGTTTGAGCCGGTCTGGTCCGGTTTGAGTCCGGTTTGAGCCAGTCAAAACAGGTTTGAGACGGTCTGGCCTGGTTTGATCAGGTCAAAACCCATATGAGTCCGGTTTGAGCCGGTGAAAACAGGTTTGAGATGTTCTGGTCCGGTTTGAGCCGGTTTGAGTCGTTCTGGTCTGGTGTGAGCCGGTTTGAGCTGGTCTCTTCCTGTTTGAGCCGGTCTGTGCTTGTTTGAGTCCGGTTTGAGCCGTTCAAAACTGGTTTGAGGCGGTCTCGTCCGGTTTGAGTCCGGTTTCAGCTGGTCAAAACCGGTTTGAGCCGGTCTGTTCCGGTTTGAGTTCTTTTTGAGCCAGTCAAAAGAGATTTGAGCCGGTCTGGTCCGGTTTGAGTCCGGTTTGCGCAGGTCAAATCCGGTTTCAGTCGGTCTGGTTCCGTTTGAGCCGGTCTGGTCCAGATTGAGCCTGTCATAACCGATTGGAACCGGTCGGGGCCGGTTTGAGTCCGGTATGAGCCGGTCAAACCCGGTTTGAGCCGGTCTGGCCTGGTTTGATATGGTCAAAACCCATATGAGTCCGGTTTGAGCCAGTGAAAACCGGTTTGAGATGTTCTGGTCCAGTTTGAGAAGGTTTGAGCCGGTCTGGTCTGGTGTGAGCCGATTTGAGCCCATCTGTTCCTGTTTGAGCAGGTCTGTTCCTGTTTGAGTCCGATTTGAGCCGTTCAAAACCGTTTTGAGCCGGTCTAGTCAGGTTTGAGTCCTTTTTGAGCCAGTCAAAACAGGTTTGAGCCTGTCTGGTCCGGTTAGAGTCCAGTTTGAGCCGGTCAAAACCGGTTTCAGCCGGTGTGGCCTGGTTTGATCTGGTCAAAACACGTTTGACTCTGGTTTGAGCCTGTCAAAACTGGTTTGAGCCGTTTTGGTCCGGTTTGAGCCCGGTTTGAGCCGGTCAAAATTGGTTTGAGCCGGTCCGGCCTGGTTTGATCTGGTCAAAACCCGTTTGAGTCCGGATTGAGCCGGTCAAAACCGGTCTGAGCCGGTCTGGTCCGGTTTGTGTCCGGTTTGAGTCCGGTTTGTGCCGGTCTGGTGCAGTTTGAGCCGGTCAAAACCGGTTTGAGCCCGTCTCGTGCGGTTTGAGCCAGTCAAATCTGGTTTGAGCCGGTATAATACGGTCAAAACATGTTTGAGCCGGTCTGCTCGGATTTGAGTCCGGTTTGAAGCGCTAAAAACCGGTTTAAGTCCGGTTTGGCCCGTCTGTTCCGTTCCGGTTTGAGTCCGGTTTAAGCCGATCAAAACCAGTTTGAGCCGGTCTGTTTCAGTTTGAGACGGTCAAAACCGGTTTGAGCCTGTCTAATACGGTCAAAAGAGGTTTGAGATTGTCTGGTCCCTTTTGAGTCCAGTTTCAGACGTTCAAAACCGGTTTGAGCCGATCTGGTCTGGTTTGAACCGGTTTGAGCAGGTCTGGTCTAGTTTGAGAAGGTGAAAACCGGTTTGAGCCGGTCTGGTCCCGTTATAGTCCGGTTTGAGCCGGTTAAAACCGGTTTCAGCTGGTCTGGTTTGTTTTGAGCAGGTCTGATCCGGTTTGAGCCTCTCAAAACCGGTTGGAACCGGTCGGGGCCGGTTTGAGTCCAGTTTGAGCCGGTCCAAACCGGTTCGAGCCCGTGTGGCCTGGTTTGACCCGGTCAAAACACGTATGAGTCCGGATTGAGCCTGTGAAAACCGGTTTGAGATGTTCTGGTCTGGTTTCAGCCAGTTTGAGCTGGTCTGGTGTGGCTTGAGCCAGTTTTAGCCGGTCTCTTCCTGTTTGAGTCTGGTTTAGCAGTTCAAAACCGTTTTGAGACGGTCTAGTCCGCTTTGAGTCTGGTTTCAGCCGATCAAAACCGGTTTGAGCCGGTCTGGTCCGGTTTGAGTCCGGTTTGACCCAGTCAAAACAGGTTTGAGCCGATCTGGTCCGGTTTGAGTCCGGTTTGAGCCGGTCAAAACTGGTTGGAGGCCGTCTGGCCTGTTTTGATCTGGTCAAAACCCGTTTGACACTGGTTTGAGCTGGTCAAAACTGGTTTGAACCGTTCTGGTCCAGTTTGATCCGGTTTGGGCCTCTCTGGTCTGGTTTGAGCCGGTCTGGTCCGTTTTGAGTCTGGTTTGAGTCGTTCAAAACCTGGTAGACCCGGTCTGGTCCGTAATGAGACGGTTAAAACCGGTTTGAGCCAGTCTAAGAGCAGATCTGGTGCGGTTTGATACGGTTGGAGCCAGTCAAAACACGTTTGAGTCCGTTTTGAGCCGGTCTGGTCCGTTCTGGTTTGAGCCAGTCAAAACCTGTTTGAGCCAGTCTGCTCCAGTTTGAGTCTGGTTTGAGCCAGTCAAAACAGGTTTGAGCCGGTCTGGTCCGGTTTGAGTCCGGTTTGAGTCCGGTTTGTTCCGGTCTGGTCCAGTTTGAGCCGGTGAAAACCGGTTTGAGACCGTCTCATCCGGTTTGAGCTGGTCAAAACTGGTTTGAGGCAGTCTAATACGGTCAAAACATGTTTGAGCCGGTCTGCTCGGATTAGAGTCCGGTTTGAGGCGGTAAAACCCGGTTTCGGTCCGGTTTGAGCCGGTCTTTTCCGTTCCGGTTTGAGTCCGGTTTAAGCCGATCAAAACCGGTTTGAGCCGGTCTGATTCGGTTTGAGACGGTCAAAAGCGGTTTGAGTCGGGCTAATACGGTCAAAATAAGTTTGAGAGGGTCTGGTCGGGTTTGAGTCTGGTTTCAGCCGTTCAAAACCGGTTTGGGCCTGTCTGGTCTGGTTTGAGCCGGTTCAAACCGGTTTTAGCCGGTCTGGTCCGGTTTGAGTCTGGTTTGAGCCGTTCAAAACCTGGTAGACCCGGTCTGGTCCGTAATGAGACGGTTAAAACCGGTTTGAGCCAGTCTAAGAGCAGATCTGTTGCGGTTTGATACGGTTGGAGCCAGTCAAAACACGTTTGAGTCCGTTTTGAGCCGGTCTGGTCCGTTCTGGTTTGAGCCGGTCAAAACCTGTTTGAGCCAGTCTGCTCCAGTTTGAGTCCGGTTTGAGCCAGTCAAAACAGGTTTGAGCCGGTCTGGTCCGGTTTGAGTCCGGTTTGAGTCCGGTTTGTTCCAGTATGGTCCAGTTTGAGCCGGTGAAAACCGGTTTGAGACCGTCTCATCCGGTTTGAGCTGGTCAAAACTGGTTTGAGCCAGTCTAATACGGTCAAAACATGTTTGAGCCGGTCTGCTCGGATTAGAGTCCGGTTTGAGGCGGTAAAACCCGGTTTCGGTGTGGTTTGAGCCGGTCTTTTCCGTTCCGGTTTGAGTCCGGTTTAAGCCGATCAAAACCGGTTTGAGCCGGTCTGATTCGGTTTGAGACGGTCAAAAGCGGTTTGAGTCGGGCTAATACGGTCAAAATAGGTTTGAGAGGGTCTGGTCCGGTTTGAGTCTGGTTTCAGCCGTTCAAAACCGGTTTGAGCCGGTCTGGTCTGGTTTGAACCGGTTTGAGCCTGTCTGGTCTGGTTTGAGAAGGGGAAAAACGGTATGAGCCGGTCTGGTCCCGTTATAGTCCGGTTTGAACCGGTTAAAACTGGTTTCAGCTGGTCTGGTTTGTTTTGAGCAGGTCTAGTCCGGTTTGAGCCTGTCAAAACTGGTTGGAAACGGTCGTGGCCGGTTTGAGCCCGTTTGAGCTGGTCTGGTCTAGTTTTAGCCGGTTTGAGCCGGTCTGTTCCTGCTTGAGCCGGTCTGTTCCAGTTTGAGTCCGATTTGACCCAGTCAAAACAGGTTTGAGCCGATCTGGTCCGGTTTGAGTACGGCTTGAGCCGGTCCAAACCGGTTCGAGCCCGTGTGGCCTGGTTTGACCCGGTCAAAACACGTATGAGTCCGGATTGAGCCTGTGAAAATCGGTTTGAGATGTTCTGGTCTGGTTTCAGCCAGTTTGAGCTGGTCTGGTGTGGCTTGAGCCAGTTTTAGCCGGTCTCTTCCTGTTTGAGTCCGGTTTAGCAGTTCAAAACCGTTTTGAGACGGTCTAGTCCGCTTTGAGTCTGGTTTCAGCCGATCAAAACCGGTTTGAGCCGGTCTGGTCCGGTTTGAGTCCGGTTTGACCCAGTCAAAACAGGTTTGAGCCGATCTGGTCCGGTTTGAGTACGGCTTGAGCCGGTCAAAACTGGTTGGAGCCCGTCTGGCCTGTTTTGATCTGGTCAATACCCGTTTGACACTGGTTTGAGCAGGTCAAAACTGGTTTGAACCGTTCTGGTCCGGTTTGATCCGGTTTGGGCCTGTCTGGTCTGGTTTGAGCCGGTTCAAACCGGTTTTAGCCGGTCTGGTCCGGTTTGAGTCTGGTTTGAGCCGTTCAAAACCGGGTAGACCCGGTCTGGTCCATAATGAGATGGTTAAAACCGGTTTGAGCCAGTCTAAGAGCAGATCTGGTGCGGTTTGATACGGTTGGAGCCAGTCAAAACACGTTTGAGTCCGTTTTGAGCCGGTCTGGTCCGTTCTGGTTTGAGCCGGTCAAAACCTGTTTGAGCCAGTCTGCTCCAGTTTGAGTCCGGTTTGAGCCAGTCAAAACAGGTTTGAGCCGGTCTGGTCCGGTTTGAGTCCGGTTTGAGTCCGGTTTGTTCCGGTCTGGTCCAGTTTGAGCCGGTGAAAACCGGTTTGAGACCGTCTCATCCGGTTTGAGCTGGTCAAAACTGGTTTGAGCCAGTCTAATACGGTCAAAACATGTTTGAGCCGGTCTGCTCGGATTTGAGTCCGGTTTGAGGCGGTAAAACCCGGTTTCGGTGTGGTTTGAGCCGGTCTTTTCCGTTCCGGTTTGAGTCCGGTTTAAGCCGATCAAAACCGGTTTGAGCCGGTCTGATTCGGTTTGAGACGGTCAAAAGCGGTTTGAGTCGGGCTAATACGGTCAAAATAGGTTTGAGAGGGTCTGGTCCGGTTTGAGTCTGGTTTCAGCCGTTCAAAACCGGTTTGGGCCTGTCTGGTCTGGTTTGAACCGGTTTGAGCCTCTCTGGTCTGGTTTGAGAAGGGGAAAAACGGTATGAGCCGGTCTGGTCCCGTTATAGTCCGGTTTGAACCGGTTAAAACTGGTTTCAGCTGGTCTGGTTTGTTTTGAGCAGGTCTAGTCCCGGTTTGAGCCTGTCAAAACTGGTTGGAAACGGTCGTGGCCGGTTTGAGCCCGTTTGAGCTGGTCTGGTCTAGTTTTAGCCGGTTTGAGCCGGTCTGTTCCTGCTTGAGCCGGTCTGTTCCAGTTTGAGTCCGATTTGAGCCGTTCAAATCCGGTATGAGCCGGTCTGGTACGGTTTGAGTCTGGTTTGAGCCAGTCAAAAAAAGCTTTGAGCTGGTCTGGTTCGGTTTGAGTCCGGTTTGAGCCGGTCAAAACCGGTTTGAGCCGGTCTGGCCTGATTTGATCTGGTCAAAACCCGTTTGACTCTGGTTTGAGCCGGTCAAAACCGGTTTGAGCCGTTCTGGTCCGGTTTGATACGGCTTGAGGCAGTCCTGGTCTCGTTTGAGCCGGTTCAAACCAGTTTTAGCCGGTCTGGTCCGGTTTGAGTACGGCTTGAGCCGGTCCAAACCGGTTCGAGCCCGTGTGGCCTGGTTTGACCCGGTCAAAACACGTATGAGTCCGGATTGAGCCTGTGAAAATCGGTTTGAGATGTTCTGGTCTGGTTTCAGCCAGTTTGAGCTGGTCTGGTGTGGCTTGAGCCAGTTTTAGCCGGTCTCTTCCTGTTTGAGTCCGGTTTAGCAGTTCAAAACCGTTTTGAGACGGTCTAGTCCGCTTTGAGTCTGGTTTCAGCCGATCAAAACCGGTTTGAGCCGGTCTGGTCCGGTTTGAGTCCGGTTTGACCCAGTCAAAACAGGTTTGAGCCGATCTGGTCCGGTTTGAGTACGGCTTGAGCCGGTCAAAACTGGTTGGAGCCCGTCTGGCCTGTTTTGATCTGGTCAATACCCGTTTGACACTGGTTTGAGCAGGTCCAAAACTGGTTTGAACCGTTCTGGTCCGGTTTGATCCGGTTTGGGCCTGTCTGGTCTGGTTTGAGCCGGTTCAAAACCGGTTTTAGCCGGTCTGGTCCGGTTTGAGTCTGGTTTGAGCCGTTCAAAACCGGGTAGACCCGGTCTGGTCCATAATGAGATGGTTTTAAAACCGGTTTGAGCCAGTCTAAGAGCAGATCTGGTGCGGTTTGATACGGTTGGAGCCAGTCAAAACACGTTTGAGTCCGTTTTGAGCCGGTCTGGTCCGTTCTGGTTTGAGCCGGTCAAAACCTGTTTGAGCCAGTCTGCTCCAGTTTGAGTCCGGTTTGAGCCAGTCAAAACAGGTTTGAGCCGGTCTGGTCCGGTTTGAGTCCGGTTTGAGTCCGGTTTGTTCCGGTCTGGTCCAGTTTGAGCCGGTGAAAACCGGTTTGAGACCGTCTCATCCGGTTTTGAGCTGGTCAAAACTGGTTTGAGCCAGTCTAATACGGTCAAAACATGTTTGAGCCGGTCTGCTCGGATTTGAGTCCGGTTTGAGGCGGTAAAACCCGGTTTCGGTGTGGTTTTGAGCCGGTCTTTTCCGTTCCGGTTTGAGTCCGGTTTAAGCCGATCAAAACCGGTTTGAGCCGGTCTGATTCGGTTTGAGACGGTCAAAAGCGGTTTGAGTCGGGCTAATACGGTCAAAATAGGTTTGAGAGGGTCTGGTCCGGTTTGAGTCTGGTTTCAGCCGTTCAAAACCGGTTTGGGCCTGTCTGGTCTGGTTTGAACCGGTTTGAGCCTCTCTGGTCTGGTTTGAGAAGGGGAAAAACGGTATGAGCCGGTCTGGTCCCGTTATAGTCCGGTTTTGAACCGGTTAAAACTGGTTTCAGCTGGTCTGGTTTGTTTTGAGCAGGTCTAGTCCGGTTTGAGCCTGTCAAAACTGGTTGGAAACGGTCGTGGCCGGTTTGAGCCCGTTTGAGCTGGTCTGGTCTAGTTTTAGCCGGTTTGAGCCGGTCTGTTCCTGCTTGAGCCGGTCTGTTCCAGTTTGAGTCCGATTTGAGCCGTTCAAATCCGGTATGAGCCGGTCTGGTACGGTTTGAGTCTGGTTTGAGCCAGTCAAAAAAGCTTTGAGCTGGTCTGGTTCGGTTTGAGTCCGGTTTGAGCCGGTCAAAACCGGTTTGAGCCGGTCTGGCCTGATTTGATCTGGTCAAAACCCGTTTGACTCTGGTTTGAGCCGGTCAAAACCGGTTTGAGCCGTTCTGGTCCGGTTTGATACGGCTTGAGGCAGTCTGGTCTCGTTTGAGCCGGTTCAAACCAGTTTTAGCCGGTCTGGTCCGGTTTGAGTCCGGTTTGAGCCGTTCAAAACCTGGTAGAACCCCGGTCTGGTCCGTAATGAGACGGTTAAAACCGGTTTGAGCCAGTCTAAGAGCCGGTCGGGTGTGGTTTGATCCGGTTGGAGCCGGTCAAATCATGTTTGAGTCCGTTTTGAGGTGGTCTGATCCGTTCCGGTTTGAGCCGGTCAAAACCTGTTTGAGCCGGTCTGGCCTGGTTTGACCCGGTTTGAGCCGGTCCGGTCAGGTTTTAGTCCGGTTTGAGCCGGTCAAAACCGGATTCAGCCGGTCTGGTTCGTTTTGAGCCGGTCTGGTCCGGTTTGAGCCTGTCAAAACCGAGTGGAACCGGTCTGGGCCGGTTTGAGTCCGGTTTGAGCCGGTCAAAACCGGTTTGAGCCGGTCTGGCCTGGTTTGATATGGTCAAAACCCATATGAGTCCGGTTTGAGCCAGTGAAAACCGGTTTGAGATGTTCTGGTCCGGTTTGAGAAGGTTTGAGCCGGTCTGGTCTGGTGTGAGCCGAGTTGAGCCCATCTGTTCCTGTTTGAGCAGGTCTGTTCCTGTTTGAGTCCGGTTTGAGCCGTTCAAAACCGTTTTCAGCCGGTCTAGTCAGGTTTGAGTCCTTTTTGAGCCAGTCAAAACAGGTTTGAGCCGGTCTGGTCCGGTTAGAGTCCAGTTTGAGCCGGTCAAAACCGGTTTCAGCCGGTGTGGCCTGGTTTGATCTGGTCAAAACACGTTTGACTCTGGTTTGAGCCCGTCAAAACTGGTTTGAGCCGTTTTGGTCCGGTTTGAGCCCGGTTTGAGCCGGTCAAAATTGGTTTGAGCCGGTCCGGCCTGGTTTGATCTGGTCAAAACCCGTTTGAGTCCGGATTGAGCCGATCAAAACCGGTCTGAGCCAGTCTGGTCCGGTTTGTGTCCGGTTTGAGTCCGGTTTGTGCCGGTCTGGTGCAGTTTGAGCCGGTCAAAACCGGTTTGAGCCCGTCTCGTGGGGTTTGAGCCAGTCAAATCTGGTTTGAGCCGGTATAATACGGTCAAAACATGTTTGAGCCGGTCTGCTCGGATTTGAGTCCGGTTTGAAGCGCTAAAAACCGGTTTAAGTCCAGTTTGAGCCGGTCTGTTCCGTTCCGGTTTGAGTCCGGTTTAAGCCGATCAAAACCAGTTTGAGCCGGTCTGTTTCAGTTTGAGACGGTCAAAACCGGTTTGAGCCTGTCTAATACGGTCAAAAGAGGTTTGAGATTGTCTGGTCCCTTTTGAGTCCGGTTTCAGCCGTTCAAAACCGGTTTGAGCCGATCTGGTCTGGTTTGAACCGGTTTGAGCAGGTCTGGTCTAGTTTGAGAAGGTGAAAACCTGTTTGAGCCGGTCTGGTCCCGTTATAGTCCGGTTTGAGCCGGTTAAAACCGGTTTCAGCTGGTCTGGTTTGTTTTGAGCAGGTCTGATCCGGTTTGAGCCTCTCAAAACCGGTTGGAACCGGTCGGGGCCGGTTTGAGTCCGGTTTGAGCCGGTCCAAACCGGTTCGAGCCCGTGTGGCCTGGTTTGACCCGGTCAAAACACGTATGAGTCCGGATTGAGCCTGTGAAAACCGGTTTGAGATGTTCTGGTCTGGTTTCAGCCAGTTTGAGCTGCTCTGGTGTGGCTTGAGCCAGTTTTAGCCGGTCTCTTCCTGTTTGAGTCCGGTTTAGCAGTTCAAAACCGTTTTGAGACGGTCTAGTCCGCTTTGAGTCTGGTTTCAGCCGATCAAAACCGGTTTGAGCCGGTCTGGTCCGGTTTGAGTCCGGTTTGACCCAGTCAAAACAGGTTTGATCCGATCTGGTCCGGTTTGAGTCCGGCTTGAGCCGGTCAAAACTGGTTGGAGCCCGTCTGGCCTGTTTTGATCTGGTCAATACCCGTTTGACACTGGTTTGAGCAGGTCAAAACTGGTTTGAACCGTTCTGGTCCGGTTTGATCCGGTTTGGGCCTGTCTGGTCTGGTTTGAGCCGGTTCAAACCGGTTTTAGCCGGTCTGGTCCGGTTTGAGTCTGGTTTGAGCCGTTCAAAACCTGGTAGACCCGGTCTGGTCCGTAATGAGACGGTTAAAACCGGTTTGAGCCAGTCTAAGAGCAGATCTGGTGCGGTTTGATACGGTTGGAGCCAGTCAAAACACGTTTGAGTCCGTTTTGAGCCGGTCTGGTCCGTTCTGGTTTGAGCCGGTCAAAACCTGTTTGAGCCAGTCTGCTCCAGTTTGAGTCCGGTTTGAGCCAGTCAAAACAGGTTTGAGCCGGTCTGGTCCGGTTTGAGTCCGGTTTGAGTCCGGTTTGTTCCGGTCTGGTCCAGTTTGAGCCGGTGAAAACCGGTTTGAGACCGTCTCATCCGGTTTGAGCTGGTCAAAACTGGTTTGAGCCAGTCTAATACGGTCAAAATATGTTTGAGCCGGTCTGCTCGGATTTGAGTCCGGTTTGAGTTGGTAAAACCCGGTTTCGGTCCGGTTTGAGCCGGTCTTTTCCGTTCCAGTTTGAGTCCGGTTTAAGCCGATCAAAACCGGTTTGAGCCGGTCTGATTCGGTTTGAGACGGTCAAAAGCGGTTTGAGTCGGGTTAATACGGTCAAAATAGGTTTGAGAGGGTCTGGTCCGGTTTGAGTCTGGTTTCAGCCGTTCAAAACCGGTTTGGGCCTGTCTGGTCTGGTTTGAACCGGTTTGAGCCTCTCTGGTCTGGTTTGAGAAGGGGAAAAACGGTATGAGCCGGTCTGGTCCCGTTATAGTCCGGTTTGAACCGGTTAAAACTGGTTTCAGCTGGTCTGGTTTGTTTTGAGCAGGTCTAGTCCGGTTTGAGCCTGTCAAAACTGGTTGGAAACGGTCGTGGCCGGTTTGAGCCCGTTTGAGCTGGTCTGGTCTAGTTTTAGCCGGTTTGAGCCGGTCTGTTCCTGCTTGAGCCGGTCTGTTCCAGTTTGAGTCCGATTTGAGCCGTTCAAAACCGGTATGAACCGGTCTGGTACGGTTTGAGTCTGGTTTGAGCCAGTCAAAAAAGCTTTGAGCTGGTCTGGTTCGGTTTGAGTCCGGTTTGAGCCGGTCAAAACCGGTTTGAGCCGGTCTGGCCTGATTTGATCTGGTCAAAACCCGTTTGACTCTGGTTTGAGCCGGTCAAAACCGGTTTGAGCCGTTCTGGTCCGGTTTGATACGGCTTGAGGCAGTCTGGTCTCGTTTGAGCCGGTTCAAACCAGTTTTAGCCGGTCTGGTCCGGTTTGAGTCCGGTTTGAGCCGTTCAAAACCTGGTAGACCCGGTCTGGTCCGTAATGAGACGGTTAAAACCGGTTTGAGCCAGTCTAAGAGCCGGTCGGGTGTGGTTTGATCCGGTTGGAGCCGGTCAAATCATGTTTGAGTCCGTTTTGAGGTGGTCTGGTCCGTTCCGGTTTGAGCCGGTCAAAACCTGTTTGAGCCGGTCTGGCCTGGTTTGACCCGGTTTGAGCCGGTCCGGTCAGGTTTTAGTCCGGTTTGAGCCGGTCAAAACCGGATTCAGCCGGTCTGGTTCGTTTTGAGCCGGTCTGGTCCGGTTTGAGCCTGTCAAAACCGATTGGAACCGGTCTGGGCCGGTTTGAGTCCGGATTGAGCCGGTCAAAACCGGTTTGAGCCGGTCTGGCCTGGTTTGATATGGTCAAAACCCATATGAGTCCGGTTTGAGCCAGTGAAAACCGGTTTGAGATGTTCTGGTCCGGTTTCAGAAGGTTTGAGCCGGTCTGGTCTGGTGTGAGCCGATTTGAGCCCATCTGTTCCTGTTTGAGCAGGTCTGTTCCTGTTTGAGTCCGGTTTGAGCCGTTCAAAACCGTTTTGAGCCGGTCTAGTCAGGTTTGAGTCCTTTTTGAGCCAGTCAAAACAGGTTTGAGCCGGTCTGGTCCGGTTAGAGTCCAGTTTGAGCCGGTCAAAACCGGTTTCAGCCGGTGTGGCCTGGTTTGATCTGGTCAAAACACGTTTGACTCTGGTTTGAGCCCGTCAAAACTGGTTTGAGCCGTTTTGGTCCGGTTTGAGCCCGGTTTGAGCCGGTCAAAATTGGTTTGAGCCGGTCCGGCCTGGTTTGATCTGGTCAAAACCCGTTTGAGTCCGGATTGAGCCGGTCAAAACCGGTCTGAGCCGGTCTGGTCCGGTTTGTGTCCGGTTTGAGTCCGGTTTGTGCCGGTCTGGTGCAGTTTGAGCCGGTCAAAACCGGTTTGAGCCCGTCTCGTGCGGTTTGAGCCAGTCAAATCTGGTTTGAGCCGGTATAATACGGTCAAAACATGTTTGAGCCGGTCTGCTCGGATTTGAGTCCGGTTTGAAGCGCTAAAAACCGGTTTAAGTCCGGTTTGAGCCGGTCTGTTCCGTTCCGGTTTGAGTCCGGTTTAAGCCGATCAAAACCAGTTTGAGCCGGTCTGTTTCAGTTTGAGACGGTCAAAACCGGTTTGAGCCTGTCTAATACGGTCAAAAGAGGTTTGAGATTGTCTCGTCCCTTTTGAGTCTGGTTTCAGCCGTTCAAAACCGGTTTGAGCCGATCTGGTCTGGTTTGAACCGGTTTGAGCAGGTCTGGTCTAGTTTGAGAAGGTGAAAACCGGTTTGAGCCGGTCTGGTCCCGTTATAGTCCGGTTTGAGCCGGTTAAAACCGGTTTCAGCTGGTCTGGTTTGTTTTGAGCAGGTCTGATCCGGTTGGAGCCTCTCAAAACCGGTTGGAACCGGTCGGGGCCGGTTTGAGTCCGGTTTGAGCCGGTCCAAACCGGTTCGAGCCCGTGTGGCCTGGTTTGACCCGGTCAAAACACGTATGAGTCCGTTTTGAGCCGGTCTTGTCCGTTCTGGTTTGAGTCGGTCAAAACCTGTTTGAGCCAGTCTGCTCCAGTTTGAGTCCGGTTTGAGCCAGTCAAAACAGGTTTGAGCCGGTCTGGTCCGGTTTGAGTCCGGTTTGAGTCCGGTTTGTTCCGGTCTGGTCCAGTTTGAGCCGGTGAAAACCGGTTTGAGACCGTCTCATCCGGTTTGAGCTGGTCAAAACTGGTTTGAGCCAGTCTAATACGGTCAAAACATGTTTGAGCCGGTCTGCTCGGATTTGAGTCCGGTTTGAGGCCGTAAAACCCGGTTTCGGTCCGGTTTGAGCCGGTCTTTTCCGTTCCGGTTTGAGTCCGGTTTAAGCCGATCAAAACCGGTTTGAGCCGGTCTGATTCTGTTTGAGACGGTCAAAAGCGGTTTGAGTCGGGCTAATACGGTCAAAATAGGTTTGAGAGGGTCTGGTCCGGTTTGAGTCTGGTTTCAGCCGTTCAAAACCGGTTTGAGCCGGTCTGGTCTGGTTTGAACCGGTTTGAGCCTGTCTGGTCTGGTTTGAGAAGGGGAAAAACGGTATGAGCCGGTCTGGTCCCGTTATAGTCCGGTTTGAACCGGTTAAAACTGGTTTCAGCTGGTCTGGTTTGTTTTGAGCAGGTCTAGTCCGGTTTGAGCCTGTCAAAACTGGTTGGAAACGGTCGTGGCCGGTTTGAGCCCGTTTGAGCTGGTCTGGTCTAGTTTTAGCCGGTTTGAGCCGGTCTGTTCCTGCTTGAGCCGGTCTGTTCCAGTTTGAGTCCGATTTGAGCCGTTCAAAACCGGTATGAGCCGGTCTGGTACGGTTTGAGTCTGGTTTGAGCCAGTCAAAAAAGCTTTGAGCTGGTCTGGTTCGGTTTGAGTCCGGTTTGAGCCGGTCAAAACCGGTTTGAGCCGGTCTGGCCTGATTTGATCTGGTCAAAACCCGTTTGACTCTGGTTTGAGCCGGTCAAAACCGGTTTGAGCCGTTCTGGTCCGGTTTGATACGGCTTGAGGCAGTCTGGTCTCGTTTGAGCCGGTTCAAACCAGTTTGAGCCGGTCTGTTTCAGTTTGAGACGGTCAAAACCGGTTTGAGCCTGTCTAATACGGTCAAAAGAGGTTTGAGATTGTCTGGTCCCTTTTGAGTCCGGTTTCAGCCGTTCAAAACCGGTTTGAGCCGATCTGGTCTGGTTTGAACCGGTTTGAGCAGGTCTGGTCTAGTTTGAGAAGGTGAAAACCGGTTTTGAGCCGGTCTGGGTCCCGTTATAGTCCGGTTTGAGCCGGTTAAAACCGGTTTCAGCTGGTCTGGTTTGTTTTGCGCAGGTCTGATCCGGTTGGAGCCTCTCAAAACCGGTTGGAACCGGTCGGGGCCGGTTTGAGTCCGGTTTGAGCCGGTCCAAACCGGTTCGAGCCCGTGTGGCCTGGTTTGACCCGGTCAAAACACGTATGAGTCCGGATTGAGCCTGTGAAAACCGGTTTGAGATGTTCTGGTCTGGTTTCAGCCAGTTTGAGCTGGTCTGGTGTGGCTTGAGCCAGTTTTAGCCGGTCTCTTCCTGTTTGAGTCCGGTTTAGCAGTTCAAAACCGTTTTTGAGACGGTCTAGTCCGCTTTGAGTCTGGTTTCAGCCGATCAAAACCGGTTTGAGCCGGTCTGGTCCGGTTTGAGTCCGGTTTGACCCAGTCAAAACAGGTTTGATCCGATCTGGTCCGGTTTGAGTCCGGCTTGAGCCGGTCAAAACTGGTTGGAGCCGGTCTGGCCTGTTTTGATCTGGTCAAAACCCGTTTGACACTGGTTTGAGCCGGTCAAAACTGGTTTGAACCGTTCTGGTACGGTTTGATCCGGTTTGGGCCTGTCTGGTCTGCTTTGAGCCGGTTCAAACCGGTTTTTAGCCGGTCTGGTCCGGTTTGAGTCTGGTTTGAGCCGTTCAAAACCTGGTAGACCCGGTCTGGTCCGTAATGAGATGGTTTAAAACCGGTTTGAGCCAGTCTAAGAGCAGATCTGGTGCGGTTTGATACGCTTGGAGCCAGTCAAAACACGTTTGAGTCCGTTTTGAGCCGGTCTGGTCCATTCTGGTTTGAGCCGGTCAAAACCTGTTTGAGCCAGTCTGCTCCAGTTTGAGTCCGGTTTGAGCCAGTCAAACAGGTTTGAGCCGGTCTGGTCCGGTTTGAGTCCGGTTTGAGTCCGGTTTGTTCCGGTCTGGTCCAGTTTGAGCCGGTGAAAACCGGTTTGAGACCGTCTCATCCGGTTTGAGCTGGTCAAAACTGGTTGGAGCCAGTCTAATACGGTCAAAACATGTTTGAGCCGGTCTGCTCGGATTTGAGTCCGGTTTGAGGCGGTAAAACCCAGTTTCGGTCCGGTTTGAGCCGGTCTTTTCGTTCCGTTTGAGTCCGGTTTAAGCCGATCAAAACCGGTTTGAGCCGGTCTGATTCGGTTTGAGACGGTCAAAAGCGGTTTGAGTCGGGCTAATACGGTCAAAATAGGTTTGAGAGGGTCTGGTCCGGTTTGAGTCTGGTTTCAGCCGTTCAAAACCGGTTTGGGGCTGTCTGGTCTGGTTTGAGTCGGTTCAAACCGGGTTTTTAGCCGGTCTGGTCCGGTTTGAGTCTGGTTTGAGCCGTTCAAAACCTGGTAGACCCGGTCTGGTCCGTAATGAGACGGTTAAAACCGGTTTGAGCCAGTCTAAGAGCAGATCTGGTGCGGTTTGATACGGTTGGAGACGGTCAAAACACGTTTGAGTCCGTTTTGAGCCGGTCTGGTCCGTTCTGGTTTGAGCCGGTCAAAACCTGTTTGAGCCAGTCTGCTCCAGTTTGAGTCCGGTTTGAGCCAGTCAAAACAGGTTTGAGCCGGTCTGGTCCGGTTTGAGTCCGGTTTGAGTCCAGTTTGTTCCGGTCTGGTCCAGTTTGAGCCGGTGAAAACCGGTTTGAGACCGTCTCATCCGGTTTGAGCTGGTCAAAACTGGTTTGAGCCAGTCTAATACGGTCAAAACATGTTTGAGCCGGTCTGCTCGGATTTGAGTCCGGTTTGAGGCGGTAAAACCCGGTTTCGGTGTGGTTTGAGCCGGTCTTTTCCGTTCCGGTTTGAGTCCGGTTTAAGCCGGTCAAAACCGGTTTGAGCCGGTCTGGTCCGGTTTGAGTCCAGTTTGAGCCAGTCAAAACAGATTTGAGCTGGTCTGGTCCGGTTTGAGTCCAGTTTGAGCGGTCAAAATCGGTGTGAGCCATTCTGGCTTGGTTTGATCTGGTCAAAACCCATTTGAGTCCGATTTGAGCCGGTCAAAAGCTGGTAGACCCGGTCTGGTCCGTAATGAGACGGTTAAAACCGGTTTGAGCCAGTCTAAGAGCAGATCTGGTGCGGTCTGATATGGTTGGAGCCGGTCAAAAACACGTTTGAGTCTGTTTTGAGCCGGTCTGGTCCGTTCTGGTTTGAGCCGGTCAAAACCTGTTTGAGCCAGTCTGCTCCAGTTTGAGTCCAGTTTGAGCCAGTCAAAACAAGTTTGAGCCGGTCTGGTCCGGTTTGAGTCTGGTTTCAGCCGGTCAAACCGGTTTGAGCCAGTCTGTTCCAGTTTGAGTCCTTTTTGAGCCAGTCAAAAGAGGTTTGAGCCGGTCAAAACCGGTTTCAGTCGGTCTGGTTTGGTTTGAGCTGGTCTGGTCCGGTTTTAGCCAGTCAAAACCGGTTTGGAACAGGTCTGGGCCGGTTTGAGTCAGGTTTGAGCCGTTCAAATCTGGTTTGAACCGGTGTGGCCTGGTTTGATCCGGTCAAAACCCGAATGTGTCCGGTTTGAGGCCGGTGAAAACCGGTTTGAGATGTTGTGGTCCGGTTTGAGCTGGCTGGAGCCGGTCTGGTCTGGTTTGAGCCGTTTTCAGCCGATCTGTTTCCTGTTTGAGCCGGTCTGTTCCTGTTTGAGTCCGGTTTGACAGGTTCAAAACCGATTTGAGCCTGTGTAGTCCGGTTTGAGTCTGGTTTCAGCCAGTCAAAACCGGTTTGAGCCGGTCTGGTCCGGTTTGAGTCCGGTTTGAGCCAGTCAAAACAGGTTTGAGCCGGTCTGGTGCGGTTTGAGAAGGTCAAAACGGGTTTGAGCCAGTCTAATATGGTCAAAATAGGTTTGAGCCGGTCTGGTCCAGTTTGAGTCCGGTTTCAGCCCATCAAAACCGGTTTGAGTCGGGTCTGGTTCGGTTTGAACCGTTCATAATCGGTTTGAGCGGGGTAAGGTCAGGTTTTAGCTGGTTTGAGCCGGTCTGGTCGGGTTAGAGCCGGTCTGGTCGGATTTGAGCCGGTCAAAACCGGTTTGAGCCCGTCTCGTCCGGTTTGAGCTGGTCAAAACCGGTTTGAGCCGGTCTGCTGCTGTTTGATCCGGTTTGAGCTAGTCTGGTCCGGTTTGATTAGATTTGAGCTGCTCAAAACCGGTTTTGAGCCTATCTGGGCGGGTTTGAGTCCCGTTTGAACAGGTCAAAACCGTTTTGTGCCAGTCTGTTCCGCTTTCAAGCAGTCAAAAAGTGGTTTGAGACGGTTTTGAGCCGGTCAAAACCGGTTTGAGCCGGTGCTGGTCGGTTTTGATCCGGTTTGAGTCCGGTTTGTTCCGGTCTGGTCGAGTTTGAGGCCGGTGAAAACCGGTTTGAGCCCGTCTCGTCCGGTTTGAACCGGTCAAAACTGGTTTGAGCCAGTCTAATACGGTCAAAACATGTTTGAGCCAGTCTGCTTGGATTTGAGTCCGGTTTGAGGCGGTAAAAACCGGTTTCAGTCCGGTATGAGCCAGTCTGTTCCGTTCCGGTTTGAGTCCAGTTGAAGCCAATCAAAACCGGTTTAGAGGCGGTCTGATTCGGTTTAAGACGGTCAAAACCGGTTTGAGTCGGTCTAATACGGTCAAAATAGGTTTGAGATGGTCTGGTCCGGTTTGAGTCCGGTTTCAGCCGTTCAAAACCGGTTTGAGCCGGTCTGGTCTGGTTTGAACCGGTTTGAGCCGGTCTGGTCTTGTTTGAGAAGGAGAAATACGGTTTGAGCCGGTCTGGTCCCGTTATAGTCCAGTTTGAGCCGGTTAAAACAGATTTCAGCTGGTCTGGTTTGTTTTGAGCAGGTCTGGTCCGGTTTGAGCCTGTCAAAACCGGTTGGAACCGGTCGTGGCCGGTTTGAGCCGGTTTGAACCGGTCTGGTCTGGTGTGAGCTGGTTTTGAGCTGGTCTGTTCCCGTTTGAGACCGTCTGTTTCCTGTTTGAGTCCGGTTTGAGCCGTTCAAACAGGTTTGAGGCGGTCTCGTCTGGTTTGAGTCCGGTTGGAGCCGGTCAAAACAGGTTTGAGACGGTCTGGCCTCGTTAGATCCGGTCAAAATACGTATGAGTCTGGTTTGAGCTGGTGAAAAACGGTTTTGAGATGTTCTGGTCCGGTTTTAGCGGTTTGAGACGGTCTGGTCTAGTTTTAGCCGGTTTGACATGGTCTGTTCCTGTTTGAGCCTTTCTGTTCCAGTTTGAGTCCGATTTGAGCCGTTCAAAACCGGTATGAGCCGGTCTGGTCCGGTTTGAGTCCGGTTTGAGCCAGTCAAAACAGATTTGAGGTGGTCTGGTCCGGTTTGAGTCCAGTTTGAGCCGGTCAAAATCGGTGTGAGACGGTCTGCTGCTGTTTCATCCGGTTTGAGCTAGTCTGGTCTGGTTTGATTAGATATGAGCCGGTCAAAACCGGTTTGATCCCATCTGGTCGGGTTTGAGTCCCGTTTGAGCAGGTCAAAACCGTTTTCAGCCAGTCTGGTATGGTTTCATCCGGTCAAAACTGGTTTGAGACGGTTTGAGCCAGTCAAAACCGGTTTTGAGCCCCTCTGGTCCGGTTTCATCGGTCAAAACTGGTTTCATATGGTTTGAGCCGGTCAAAACCGGTTTGAGCCGGTCTTGGTCCGGTTTGAGTCCGGTTTGAGCCAGTCAAAACAGGTTTGAGACGGTCTGGCCTGGTTTGATCAGGTCAAAACCCATATGAGTCCGTTTTGAGCCGGTTGAAAACAGGTTTGAGATGTTCTGGTCCAGTTTGAGCCGGTTTGAGTCGTTCTGGTCTGGGTGTGAGCCGGTTTGAGCTGGTCTCTTCCTGTTTGAGCCGGTCTGTGCTTGTTTGAGTCCGGTTTGAGCCGTTCAAAACTGGTTTGAGGCGGTCTCGTCCGGTTTGAGCCCGGTTTCAGCTGGTCAAAACCGGTTTGAGCCGGTCTGTTCCGGTTTGAGTTCTTTTTGAGCCAGTCAAAACAGATTTGAGCCGGTCTGGTCCGGTTTGAGTCCGTTTGCGCAGGTCAAATCCGGTTTCAGTCGGTCTGGTTCCGTTTGAGCCGGTCTGGTCCAGATTGAGCCTGTCATAACCGATTGGAACCGGTCGGGGCCGGTTTGAGTCCGGTTTGAGCCGGTCAAACCCGGTTTGAGCCGGTCTGGCCTGGTTTGATATGGTCAAAACCCATATGAGTCCGGTTTGAGCCAGTGAAAAACCGGTTTGAGATGTTCTGGTCCGGTTTCAGAAGGTTTGAGCCGGTCTGGTCTGGTGTGAGCCGATTTGAGCCCATCTGTTCCTGTTTGAGCAGGTCTGTTCCTGTTTGAGTCCGATTTGAGCCGTTCAAAACCGTTTTGAGCCGGTCTAGTCAGGTTTGAGTCCTTTTTGAGCCAGTCAAAACAGGTTTGAGCCGGTCTGGTCCGGTTAGAGTCCAGTTTGAGCCGGTCAAAACCGGTTTCAGCCGGTGTGGCCTGGTTTGATCTGGTCAAAAACACGTTTGACTCTGGTTTGAGCCCGTCAAAACTGGTTTGAGCCGTTTTGGTCCGGTTTGAGCCGGTTTGAGCCGGTCAAAATTGGTTTGAGCCGGTCCGGCCTGGTTTGATCTGGTCAAAACCCGTTTGAGTCCGGATTGAGCCGGTCAAAACCGGTCTGAGCCGGTCTGGTCCGGTTTGTGTCCGGTTTGAGTCCGGTTTGTGCCGGTCTGGTGCAGTTTGAGCCGGTCAAAACCGGTTTGAGCCCGTCTCGTGCGGTTTGAGCCAGTCAAATCTGGTTTGAGCCGGTATAATACGGTCAAAACATGTTTGAGCCGGTCTGCTCGGATTTGAGTCCGGTTTGAAGCGCTAAAAACCGGTTTAAGTCCGTTTGGCCCGTCTGTTCCGTTCCGGTTTGAGTCCGGTTTAAGCCGATCAAAACCAGTTTGAGCCGGTCTGTTTCAGTTTGAGACGGTCAAAACCGGTTTGAGCCTGTCTAATACGGTCAAAAGAGGTTTGAGATTGTCTGGTCCCTTTTGAGTCCAGTTTCAGCCGTTCAAAACCGGTTTGAGCCGATCTGGTCTGGTTTGAACCGGTTTGAGCAGGTCTGGTCTAGTTTGAGAAGGTGAAAACCGGTTTGAGCCGGTCTGGTCCCGTTATAGTCCGGTTTGAGCCGGTTAAAACCGGTTTCAGCTGGTCTGGTTTGTTTTGAGCAGGGTCTGATCCGGTTTGAGCCTCTCAAAACCGGTTGGAACCGGTCGGGGCCGGTTTTGAGTCCGGTTTGAGCCGGTCCAAACCGGTTCGAGCCCGTGTGGCCTGGTTTGACCCGGTCAAAACACGTATGAGTCCGGATTGAGCCTGTGAAAACCGGTTTGAGATGTTCTGGTCTGGTTTCAGCCAGTTTGAGCTGGTCTGGTGTGGCTTGAGCCAGTTTTAGCCGGTCTCTTCCTGTTTGAGTCTGGTTTAGCAGTTCAAAACCGTTTTGAGACGGTCTAGTCCGCTTTGAGTCTGGTTTCAGCCGATCAAAACCGGTTTGAGCCGGTCTGGTCCGGTTTGAGTCCGGTTTGACCCAGTCAAAACAGGTTTGAGCCGATCTGGTCCGGTTAGAGTCCGGTTTGAGCCGGTCAAAACTGGTTGGAGGCCGTCTGGCCTGTTTTGATCTGGTCAAAACCCGTTTGACACTGGTTTGAGCTGGTCAAAACTGGTTTGAACCGTTCTGGTCCAGTTTGATCCGGTTTGGGCCTCTCTGGTCTGGTTTGAGCCGGTCTGGTCCGTTTTGAGTCTGGTTTGAGTCGTTCAAAACCTGGTAGACCCGGTCTGGTCCGTAATGAGACGGTTAAAAACCGGTTTGAGCCAGTCTAAGAGCAGATCTGGTGCGGTTTGATAGGGTTGGAGCCAGTCAAAACACGTTTGAGTCCGTTTTGAGCCGGTCTGGTCCGTTCTGGTTTGAGCCGGTCAAAACCTGTTTGAGCCAGTCTGCTCCAGTTTGAGTCTGGTTTGAGCCAGTCAAAACAGGTTTGAGCCGGTCTGGTCCGGTTTGAGTCCGGTTTGAGTCCGGTTTGTTCCGGTCTGGTCCAGTTTGAGCCGGTGAAAACCGGTTTGAGACCGTCTCATCCGGTTTGAGCTGGTCAAAACTGGTTTGAGGCAGTCTAATACGGTCAAAACATGTTTGAGCCGGTCTGCTCGGATTAGAGTCCGGTTTGAGGCGGTAAAACCCGGTTTCGGTCCGGTTTGAGCCGGTCTTTTCCGTTCCGGTTTGAGTCCGGTTTAAGCCGATCAAAACCGGTTTGAGCCGGTCTGATTCGGTTTGAGACGGTCAAAAGCGGTTTGAGTCGGGCTAATACGGTCAAAATAAGTTTGAGAGGGTCTGGTCGGGTTTGAGTCTGGTTTCAGCCGTTCAAAACCGGTTTGGGCCTGTCTGGTCTGGTTTTGAGCCGGTTCAAACCGGTTTTAGCCGGTCTGGTCCGGTTTGAGTCTGGTTTGAGCCGTTCAAAACCTGGTAGACCCGGTCTGGTCCGTAATGAGACAGTTTAAAACCGGTTTGAGCCAGTCTAAGAGCAGATCTGTTGCGGTTTGATACGGTTGGAGCCAGTCAAAACACGTTTGAGTCCGTTTTGAGCCGGTCTGGTCCGTTCTGGTTTGAGCCGGTCAAAACCTGTTTGAGCCAGTCTGGTCCAGTTTGAGTCCAGTTTGAGCCAGTCAAAACAGGTTTGAGCCGGTCTGGTCCGGTTTGAGTCTGGTTTGATTCCGGTTTGTGCCGGTCTGGTCGAGTTTGAGCCGGTGAAAACCGGTTTGAGACCGTCTCATCCGGTTTGAGCTGGTCAAAACTGGTTTGAGCCAGTCTAATACGGTCAAAACATGTTTGAGCCGGTCTGCTCGGATTTGAGTCCGGTTTGAGGCGGTAAAACCGGTTTCGGTGTGGTTTGAGCCCGTCTTTTCCGTTCCGGTTTGAGTCCGGTTTAAGCCGGTCAAAACCGGTTTGAGCCGGTCTGGTCCGGTTTGAGTCCAGTTTGAGCCAGTCAAAACAGATTTGAGCTGGTCTGGTCCGGTTTGAGTCCAGTTTGAGCCGGTCAAAATCGGTGTGAGCCATTCTGGCTTGGTTTGATCTGGTCAAAACCCATTTGAGTCCGATTTGAGCCAGTCAAAAGCTGGTAGACCCGGTCTGGTCCGTAATGAGACGGTTTAAAACCGGTTTGAGCCAGTCTAAGAGCAGATCTGGTGCGGTCTGATACGGTTGGAGCCGGTCAAAACACGTTTGAGTCTGTTTTGAGCCGGTCTGCTCCGTTCTGGTTTGAGCCGGTCAAAACCTGTTTGAGCCAGTCTGCTCCAGTTTGAGTCCAGTTTGAGCCAGTCAAAACAAGTTTGAGCCG